>NW_018020736.1:387777-389830 GCF_002006095.1 Pseudomyrmex gracilis
ATGTAATAAATGTTGTCTTCCTTTAAAGAGAATTAAGAAATGTAATAAATGCTCTCTTCCTTTAAAGAGAACTAAGAAATGTAATAATTGTTAAATTTTAATACGAAAGAGAGAGAGAGAATGTGTGTGTGTGTGTGTGTGAAAAATAAACGTGTTATGTTCAACGACTGAGGTGTTTTTCCAATCGGCGAGTGTTTTTGCGCATAGCGTGCGCTCTATTTACAGCGCAGCGCGTAGTCTCAGATCTCGTCGATCTCTGGAGAGTGACGGATGTGTTGTCGGGTTGTACGCGATTCGAAATTTTTCTTTTGTTTTCATTGTATCAAATTTCGTATGCAATTTCGTGTTCAAAAGTGAATTTCTTCGTCAAATAATTACTTTAATTTTGTTATTGTAAATCTACCGCGTGTATCGCAATTAAATATTTCGCGAATATAAATTATTAGTCTTCTGGTTCGTAATTTCTTTATTTTTTACAATAATTATTCTAATACATAAAGCGATATATCGGTTCACCTTTAACGATAATCATTACTTTGTTACATATTGTATATAACATATATTATTGGAATATATACTTTTTACTTGAATTTTATCGGAAGAATTTTACAATACGGTTTTAATATTTTACAAATTAAAGTTTCGTTAATACTCTCTATTAAGAGAACCGCGGCAAATCTATAATTTTTTATCCATTTCCGAATTCTTCTCTTTGACAGTTTGGGTGCAAGAGGTACCATTGTCATCTTAACTGTCATTGAGAAGAGTTCGGAGGTGAATAAACGTTATAGATTTTTTTATATTCAGTACTTCTTGTTGACTTGATTTTAAAGAGTTTAATTGTTGTAAAATTCTCTGTAAAATTCAAATAAAAAGTACATTTCCACATATCATGCTATAACATACATATAACAAAGAAATGTGAGTTACGTGTAATCGTAATACATCGCTTTATATATTTAAAATACTTTATTTTACAAAAAAACAAATCTCGAAACAGCAAGATGATAGTTTGATATACGTGAAATTTTTCATCGCAAAGTACCGTCTAATATTGTCAAAAGTAACTTTTATAAAAAATACGAAAGAAATTCACTTAAGTGCGCGTGTGAAAGTGATCAAGTGCCAAAGAAGACAATCCGGACAATATTCCTGTGGACGCTTTTGGTGACGCTGATGGTATTCCTGACGGCGGTGTTTGCGGTACCGGAGGAGCCGGTTCGGGCAATAAAATGCTGGCACGAAGGTATATGTTTGTTTTTAATATTATATATACTTCATGTAAAAGTATTAAAGTATAATATATCTAATTCTTTTCCCAAATTCTGAGTCTAACGGCAGAATTCTATTATGTTACAGAGTGGTATCGTCGCAGTAAGTGGCCAGCGCACGTGAGTTGACCTTTTGGGTAGGTGTTGGGTTTTTTCAAAAATCAGTGCGATACGTAGTTTTTTCTTATTTATCTTGAAACGTCGAGAAAAAACAAATATTTGAAAAATAAAATTATAGTTTTCGCGCTTTACTTATATATTTAAATCTAATTTACTCATGGAAAATAAAGTATAACGGAGAATAATATAGAATAGAAATCTCTTTTGAGATATTCCTATACATTTATCAAAAAACATATAATAAGATATATAAATTGCTACAAGATGATACTGATTACTCGTTTCGAAACAATTGAGATTGCTTCATAGAATGATTATTTTATACCAGTTTTTTCTCGATGATTTCTCACATTCAACAAATTGCGAACGTTTAGTTCGCCTTGCGTCGAAATCGACGCCCTGAACCTCGCAAATGCGAGGAAATAACGCGATCGCGGTCGTGTACGCGGTTTTAGATTTCGCGAATTGTTTTATTTAAAACTTGCCATTTTTTCACTTTTTGTTGTTTATTATANATATCGATTAAAGAGTAGATTTTCCGCAAGAATTGTATGATAAAGTTAAATATTTTAGAAACTATCGAAAAGTATATCGGGAAACAATAACATATTTATTTAATTTTGACGACTTAGCGTTACTATTACCGCGATTTTTAGTTTTAA
>NW_018020737.1:0-27389 GCF_002006095.1 Pseudomyrmex gracilis
AAGATTCTTCGAGGCTCATGAGTCTTTAATTGAAGAATTTAATTCATTCATTAGTCTAAAAGTAGAGTCATTCGCGATTTCGCGGTTTTCGCGTCATATTACAGCAACGGGGCCACCGGTAAGTTTAAACGTGGTCCCGCATCGTGGGACTACGATCATCTCGTCGTGGGCGCGCACCCTTCGCATCGTGGGACAGTAAAGGTAGGTTCCTGATTGCTACGTGGGACTGGAGTTGAAGATACATCGATGGACGTCGAGGGACTACGCGCAACGGTACGTTATTATAAATAATTTATTCTTCTCACATAAAAAGCACCTCACTGTTACAAAAGTTGCTTTTTTATATATATTATCTTTAAATTCTCTTTAAATTTCTCTTTAAATAGTCTGAAAAAAAATATCCTTTATATATGGACATATCCTACATCTAATGATGTTTAATTAGATACAATGATATATGAGATCATCTCAATCTTATATAAAATTATTATGTATACCTAGATATAGAATTTGAGCATATATAAAGGAAAAATAATAATTTAGAATTAAATAATCAATTATGTTTCATATCTCTACCATGAAAATTTTTGAGAAGAATAAATTATTCTGCATGAGTAGTAGTCGCACTGATTTTTCAATATATTGTCACTCCGTATAATCCTGTAATTCCAAAACGCAAATTTTAGAGAAGAGCAGTTTAAAAGTTTAAAGTTTCATATAGTTTCCCTAGTTAAGGGATCTTTTGGTTTCAAATTTTTACTTATAATATTTTTTTAAATATTTGGTGACCATAAAGAACATGACTTTCTTAACTTGTTACTATGCAATAAACTGAAAATCCGGTATGTAACACTTATGGAATTATACGTAGAAAGTGACAATATATTTTTTTTTGATAAAATGTCTATATATTTGTATATAATATTTTTTATATATGTGCTTTTTCTTATTTTTTTTTTTTTTTAATATATATTTATATTTTTTACATCTACTTTCATATTTCTATATCACTTTCTCTTAAAGAACCGATATAGAATTTTTTCTATATATATGTGCTTCTTGTATTTTTTTTTTATTTTTTCAATATATATTTATCTATCTTTTCTACTTTTATATTTCTATATCACTTTCTCTTAAAGAACCGATATAGAATTATTTTTTGAAACTTGTGTTCTTTTATATATCACTTTTCTATATCACTTTTCTATATCACTTTCTCTTAAAGAACCGATATAGAATTGTTTTTTGGAGGCTTATGCTCCTTATATTTATTCTCTTCTAGTTAATTTTTGCAAAAATATATATTTAAATATATATTTGAAATATATGTATTTAAATATATAATTTTTCCTTTCTTTTATATATTCTATCTCATCTATTTACATATGGCACGTTTTTATCGGGTGGGTATATACTCTCTTTAAATTAGAAAATATAAAAACTCGGTCGCGAAACTAAAATAACTTTAAAATAATACTTCTTAAAATTTTAAAACAACTGTCCCTCGCGTAAAATATTGATAGATTTTAAAAACTTTCTAAAAATATGTAGGCAGGGATCTACGATATTGATAGGTTTTAAATCTTTCGAAAACAATGTAGGTAGGGATCTACAAGCGCTTCTAGAAAATATGTTAGACCGGGTAGGTAGGAAATTTTTTAAATAGAGTAGGTAGGAAATGTATTAGACCGCGGATATAGTTAGAAATAAACATGGAAGATTAGGATCAAGGCATGTGCCATGCAGCCTTAATCCTGATTAACAAGGCTAGTAATGTTTAAAATAGATGTTTAGGGTAGGATATAGCAGGTTTAAAAATTAGGAAAAATGCAATTGCACTGATTAATATGAATCTCTGCATATGCATGTAAATGTAAGATTAAATTTCGTTTATGTAAGGTAAGGTTACATTTATTGTATGTAAAAACTATATATAAAAGACTTCAATAATAAGAATTCGAATTGTAAAACATTAGTAAATGAAATTTATATCGAGAATTTAATGTGCGATGAAGTATAGCATACAATAAGTGTAATTTTGCCAGAAATATTGCCATGTGTGGTTCGTATTTATTATATATGTACTTTATTATATCGATATATATGTAAAAAACTTGTAAAATTGTAAAACTCAAAAATTGTAACACACTCTGATAAATTGTAATAAACCAGTAAAAGATATATTTTTTGAAAATGCAACTTTTCAGACACACATATATTTGTGTGCCGTCAAACCAAGTTTAAATAATGTACTTATTTTATTTTTTTTTACTTTGTAATGTAACTATATGTATATATGTAGCGTGTGTAAAAAAATAATAGCAAATAGCAGCAAATGATGATAAAGGAGATGGTATCTGAGTACACTCCACGAATTCTGATGTTGCTCGCTAAAATAAGATTCTTTTCTTGACTATTACATCTTTTCTTGTATATCACATTTATGTTGTACGAAAAGTTGCAATGGTTTTTCTTATTCTTTTGTTTTCTTTTCTCATCTTCTCATCACGAGATCGGTCATTTTAAATTTCAAAAAAATCAAATTCACGCTCTCGAATATACTCGCACACTTAAAGAAAGTGGCCATTTAAACTCGTGCACATAGCACAGAATAGAACCGCACGTTGTGGACATAGCGCACCGACATGTCGCTCGTGGACTGGCTACGTAGTTCCAATGTGTACCACCCGTGGACATGCGCTAGTTTACGGAGCGGAAAAGTGATTACACATTCTCTTATGGACCTGGCCGCTCTCAGGCTTTTCTCTGTTGGAACCCATTGAACTTTGACCATCAGAAATAGGGACAGAAAGATTGGCTGTTCTGGCAATCTAGTAATTTCAATTTATAGGAAGTTTTCAATAATAAATTGCTGACTGGTATTTTACCCGCGATAAGTCTTGCAATTTCAAATTGTTTCGAGGACACCAAAAATGAACTTCAGAAGCACGCGAAAGGAGAGTCGTTATTCGATTAATTGCAACAAAACTCTGAATTAATAAAAAATCAAACAGATGAAACAAATGAGAAAATAAAAACTGATGGACTAAAAATGCAATTCTCCACGTTTTGCAAGTAACTGCGCGATCGCAACTTCAATTTTCCTATTTCCGCACTAGGGAAAACGTTTATGTGATCACTGCTTGTGGTTGAGTCACGCTTGTGTGCAAAACAAAAAATTGTATTGAAAAATTTTGCACATACAAAGAATTTTTGCGTCAACTTGAAATTTGTTGCGAAAACGTTCGTGTGAACATCGAGTAAATTGCCAGCGATGCGATGTACGAAGCCTCCATTAGTGGTTATCATTTGGCCGAGGTATCACACGGCAAGCCCTATTATGTTTACCGCATCGAGATTCTGGAATCAAAAACTGGCACTCGATATTACATCGAGAGAAGATACAGCGAGTTTAGTGCGTTACATCGTGCGGTACGGTATTAAATATTTTCAATTTATATGATCTATTGATATACATTTTATATGTGTACATAATTCACATACTTATATGTATGTACACACTTTATACATATGTATCAACATAACGGAAAAAAATTTCTGGCAACTTTTTAAATTACTATACTATTACCTTTTATAGTACTCTAATATCACGTATCTTTATGCGCCACACATGCATGAGATCTAGTTACAAGATAATGCGTTAATCTTTACAAGTTGGTGATGACAGATGGTTGTTTTGTATTAGACAGTTCCCTTTTAAAATACACAATTGTGTTTACCATATGTGTAACAATTATTGTCTAGAACAGCAATCTTGATTTTTTAGTTGAAAAAGGATAATGCAGATATTGCATCATTTCCCCCTAAGAGAGTAAGAAACTCACAGCCGAAAGTATTAGAGCAAAGACGAGCTGCATTGGAATTGTATATCCAAAAGATGTTACGTTTATTGGCCACGAAACAACAAGTTCTTAATTTTCTAGGTATAGAAAATCAGGACACTAACTCATCCCACAAGAGGTATTTCTTGAAACTGTTGAGAAAATTTAGACTAAACATGAAAACAGAATTTTGTATTTGTGTTATCTTGTTTTCTTTTTGTTTGTTATTTTTTAAGAATGCACAAGACTTCAAACAGCTTAATGGATAATCATCGAATCACTCTCGGGCATCATCCAGTTTTAACTTTTCACTGTGATCCGTACGTTCAAGCAGACTCGTCCAGCAGTCTTCCAGATGTTGTAACCACCGGTGTGTTGTTAGGTATATACAAATCATGAGATTCCATATGTGCTACAATCAATGTATGATCAAAACTCAAGAGCCAAACCTGGGTGTCAAGCAAATGTTTCAAATGTTATTGCAAACCCAAGGTTTTCCTACAGTATTATTGCAAAAACTACAATGTTTTATCAAGTGAACAAATTTGATGATATATTTATACATTTATAATAATTTGTAATTTAATCATAAGCGCATTCTTAACTACGATGAACGTCCAGCAACCAAGCTGAATAATAATTGTATATAATATTGTTTTTGTGAAAACATGTACAAGTTTTATTCTTTATATAAATAACTATATTTTCCTTGTAAATGTGCAAAAAAAGGAGAAAATTAATTTTTCGAACAAGATCGGTGTTTGATCCCTAGTTGTAATCCGATAAGATTTATGGAAAATGGACTGGTCAAAGATGTTAAAGGATCGATCAGTAGATTGATCTGTAGATTGCACTGGTTGAAATGCTTCGAACAGAGAGAAACCTGAGAGCGGCCAGGTCCGTGTAACAAAATCCCTAATCACTTGGACAAGTCGCGTTCTTGTTGAAGACGCACCTTAAAACTCGATCGATTCTCATTGGCGTTTTACCGTCCGACACCTGACGACCGTAAGCGAAACTCACGGATGGCATCGAGCGCCGATACGACAACGCGAGGTAATATCCCACGGATTTCCGCTTCTGTTTCGCGTCTCACCTGACGCACAATGAAAGCACGCAAGGCTGGATGAGTGGGGGTGAGCTCGCGGGGGAAAAAGAGAGGCGCGACTGTGAGAAAGAACAAAAGGGAAGGTGGGAGAGAAATCGGCGAGAGAGCTCGTTTCTGCCGTCATGGCTGAATCATTGTGAGTGCTATTCCGCGTAGAGAAACTGATAACAGATGACGCGCCGCGTGTGATTCACACCACCTTTAAGCTTTTGGACGAAAGAATCATCGCGGTCGCTCCTCTTCCCTCGCCGCACGTTGGCGTACGGTTTTGAACACCTGACCCCTGTTCGATTTCGGGTCCCCGGGTGGCGGCGATCCGAGCATCGCCGTTTCAGCCTCGATGCCGAGGCTCCACGACGACGATACGTGATAAGAGAGACAATTTTTTTTTTCTCCTCTTCTGTGTGTGCGGTGTCGTGTTGTGCGTGCGGTGTGGCGGCTGTGCGTAGTGTGTGTACACATTCCCACGGTCGCTGATTTGCACGATGAACGGGTTAAGTTTGAGTGAACTGTGTTGCCTGTTCTGCTGTCCGCCCTGCCCGTCCAGAATCGCAGACAAACTGGCGTTCCTACCGCCCGAGCCTACGTACTCGTTCGTCGAGGACGAGGGCTCCAAGTATACAATCTCCCTGTCGGAGCGCGCCGAGTGGCAGTACACCGAGCGCGAGAAGGAGGCGGTCGAGGGATTCTACGCCAGGACGTCGCGCGGCAATAGGATCGCGTGTTTGTTCGTAAGATGTTCGGCGACCGCGCGATTTACGATTCTATTCTCGCACGGGAACGCCGTCGACATCGGCCAGATGTCAAGCTTCTACTTCGGTCTAGGATCGCGCATCAACTGCAACATATTCAGCTACGATTACTCCGGTTACGGGGTGTCGGGCGGCAAAGCGTCCGAGAAGAATCTCTACGCGGACATCGACGCCGCGTGGCACGCGTTGCGTACGCGTTACGGAATAAGTCCGGAAAACATAATTCTGTACGGGCAGAGTATCGGCACGGTGCCGACGGTAGACTTGGCCGCGAGATACGAGGTCGGCGCGGTGGTGCTGCATTCGCCGCTCATGTCCGGGATGCGGGTCGCTTTCCCAAAGACCAAGAGAACCTGGTTCTTCGACGCGTTCACCAGGTAAAACGGAGAAAATAATAACTACTTGCGAGTATAACCTTTGAATTGTGAGCTTTGGATCACCGCAATCGGTCCCCCGACTATTGTTCTATAACGGGATTGTTCTCTTTATCGAGCGAGATAAGGAACGTGTGTGTCAGGAAGCTTCCACGGACGTGTCTTTATAGATTTTTACATATGCGGACGTGCACGTGGCGCGTAAGCGTAGTTCTTTGTTTATCGGAAATAAAGTTCGGACTTCCATATTTGTTTATTGTAAAAATATAGATAAGTAAATAATACAACGGGTTTAAAGAATTGAATATAATGCAAAAGTTATAAAGAACAATTACCACGAGATACGCAAGGCCTAAAACAATCCACATGCCATTTTTAAAGAATGTTTTACGATGCGATGTAAAGATTGTAATTGAAGGAAAAGATATAAAGGAAAACATAAAAGACAACAATAAAATCGATCGTTTTGACGCTTATTGTTCTACAGGAAATAAATAATGAACATTTGGTGATATGAGTTTCTTTTCAGAAAAATGTGAATAAATAACAAAAATTATTTTTTAGTCAAAACGCTGATTTGAAATAAACGAGAATTTTCGGAAATTATTGGTCGATCAAGTAAATTCCATTGTTAAAAAAAAAGTGCAAAATTGCAAGTTTCCAATAAAAACTTGTCGGTCATCTAATTCAAATGATATATTTCGTGCATCGATAACTAATTCGAACTAAAGTCGCTAACGTGACGTTGAGAAGCTATAAAAGTTTGCAACCGAGCAAATACTGTAAATGTGGTCGTACGTATCAATGAAACCTGTTTGTTGCGCGATGTTTGCGTCGTAGTGTGTTTTGACGATTGATTTTCTATCAGTTTTGCAATGTTTATTCGGCTCAATCAAAGTTGAATGTTATTGTTTACATACATTTTACAAGGCAAATATATAATTCCGTCTATTCTCTAATTTTTTAAATTAAAATATAGAGCTTTTCAATTTTGTTATTTGTATTTCGTTCATTTTATTTTTCAGATTTCACTTGCGCTTGTTGCGACACTTTTTTTTTTTTTTATTGATTTTACATCTCGCTAAATATACTTTCTAATATCATTCGTAATGGAGTAAATAAGACTGTCACCGGTGTGTATGCGCTGCCCTTGTAACGCACGTGTTACCTATATACGGATGACATGACAATCAATGTGTCAAAGCTAAAAATAATATCTCAGACAAAACTTTTGTTTTGTATTTGCTCCGGTTTTCCAACCGTGCTCCGGTGCTTATCTTCTCGGATAAAGAGTGCAAGAGTTTAATAACACCGACGTTTAATTTTAATCTACAATTCTATATATAAATTAATGCTGAACAAGAGCAACAACGTCTGAACCTGTTGTGATTTTGTTTTGCAGCATAGATAAAGTGCCGAAAGTGACGTCTCCCGTTCTGGTTATTCACGGCACGGAAGACGAAGTAATAAACTTTAGTCATGGCCTGGCGATCTACGAGAGATGTCCACGTGCCGTGGAACCGCTGTGGGTCGAGGTATCGGAAATCGATAATATATTCTTTTGCAATAATTGTTTCGCATTCTCTTTGACTTCTTCTTTATTTACATTGATAATTACGTTGTAATGTATTCCAATAACATACTTTCATACACGCAAGTCGTGTGGAACGAAATCTATATAATACGTAATTTTTCAGGGTGCCGGCCATAACGACGTAGAGCTGTTCAACCAGTACCTCGAACGATTAAAGCAATTTGTAAGTGTGGAATTGGTGAACTGACGGCGACTAAGCCTCTCCCAGAGTCAGGGGGGACAGGGAGGGGGCCATTTGTATGCGAGCTCGGAACGTACCACTTCCAACAACTCTAACAACTCCAACACCGTCAGCTCCATCTCGACGAGCACTCCAACGGAGAAGCTTGTCTAGCAGTCGCCTCCCACAGGGGAGAAGACGCCTGTCCTTCCCTGTGACGAAGAATCATCCTTCGCTTCTGTGGATGATGTGTTCTTCTTTTGCGAGCAACAGCAGGCTATTAATCAGGAAACTCATCACTCGGACTCCTTCAAAAAGACGCGTTCTAAAGACGAAGCCGGAGGCAACTCGAAGAAATCCAGTATGAAATCGGAGAGCAAGTGCTCAAAGCAGAAGGATTCCGCCTCGGCTTATACTAAGGACAAAAGCCAGGGCAAAGTTGCCACCGGCGAAAAGGTGATCGACGGCACTTTGTCAAAGTGCAGCAAGTTCACCAAGAAACATACTTACTTACCGAAAAACCTGAAAAACCCTTTTGCTCAAAGTCAAAAAAATGTAGTTCACAGAAGCTTGAAGAACTCGTTCGGTCAGAATCACGAGAAGATGGACAGCCAAAGAAATCACGCCACGTTGATCGATATACTAGTAGAAGACTGCCGACAATGCGCGATCGTAGAAAAGTCGGTCGCATCGTTTTCCAATGCTTCCGGTGACGTTAAAAAGGACATTACTGATTGTAGAGGTTCTCTCACTCAGCCCGTAGCGGAGAGTAAATCTCCGGGATCACGATTCAAGTACAACTGCATAGAGTCAGCGTTGGAGTCGAATAGCGCCGGTAAGGACGGCGGGCAACGTTACTACAATAAACTCTCGATTGTCGACAATATCACAAAATTCACCAAGTCCGACGCGGCAAAGACCGCGGAACCCACGAAGAAATTTCCCTGGAGTTGCGCGTGCACGAAACTGAAGAGGAAAGGCCTCGAAAAGTGCAAAGAGCAAGAAAGGAGCGATTCCACTGAGAGCTTCGACTCTTACAACGACGCCAAACAGCTGAAGAAGAAGAAATCTTGCAGCCCGTTGATGAAGAAACTCGGCCGATCGTCCACCCTAACGGTGGGCACGGATAAGATTACGTTGAACCTGCCAAAGTACTCTCCGTGCGCGAGCAGATTGGCCGCTAGCTCGAAGATTCTGCCGTCCGATCTGGCAACCGACCCGGAGAGTCCGCTTCATGTTCCCCGCTCAAGAAGTCCGTCTCACATCGATATACAGGCCGAGAACGACCCTGCCAAATCTGCGGACAGAACGTCGATGCAGGCCAGTTTATCACTCAACATACAACAATTCCAGAAGACGCGTTATACCCCGCGCAGTCGCAGCGTGGGCGACAGCTGCGTGACGTCGCCGACCAGCGACGCGACCACGAGCTACTCGCCCACCGGCACGGAAGTCCTGTCACTCGAGGAGGTCGGGCCGCACACGTCGGGTACATCGTCGGCCGAAGGTTCGGGCAGTAGTTACCTGGAGGTCAAAGAGAAATTGGACGCCGAGTGCGTCGACAGACGGGCGACTCTCGAGACAAAGTGTTAATGAAACGCGCATAAGCCATTCTCTCTTCCAAGCTATAATATGTATTTTACACAAGGGAGGATCACACAGTTCCGTACGCATACCGTTAAAAAAAAAACCGCTTGGGCTGTAATCGTGTTAGTGAGAAACTCTGTACACAGATACACACATACACACATACATAAAGGCAGGAGATACACACAGACACACAGTTTATAAGATTTATTATATTTCTAGAAATGCGCGCGAGAGAGAAAAAAGTATATATATATATAATATATATATATATATATATATGTACTTGTGCATATAAAAAAAAAAAATAGTCTTATCTGTGTATGCACGCTATTGGACGCGTGCGGTTTACGTACACATAAATTAATTAAGAGCGGAAGTATAGATGAACTAGGTTTTGACACGTTTTTTGCAAAAATAGGCTGCGGAACGTTGTTGCGACAAGTGCGTCGAGTATTATCATTATTTTTTATCCTTCTTAAAGTTACTAGAATATCTGATGGTTCGCGTGTGGTTGAACACACTCCTTTGCTTCGAGAATGAGTGTTGGTGCCATTCAACAAAAAAGTCTTACCGAATATCTCCGCATTTTCTTAATTTAAAGTAATCATTAGGTGAAAAAATTTAGAGTATTATATAATTGGAGTATTATATACATTTTTTTTTTTATTTTTAGCTGAAGCACTCGAAGACTAAAAGTTCGTCAGTTCATTATCGTTGTCAATTGCATTTTTATATATTTTTTTTTATTTCCTTATATATGTGTTTAGATGTAATTGCGAGAGATGATGGAATCTTTGTTTCCGTTCAGGCGCATGCGATGCATTTTATTAAGTTGATAGGCGAGAGAGATCTCTGGTGCGACGAGGAAAATGCGGATCTTTTCAGGAGGTTGTACGTTTCGCTCGGTGATGATAAACGACGGTTGTAACGGTAACGAAGATACTCGTTCTTATATCCACGACGAGAAGGATCCGCGTGAGAAGGATTGCACATCTTCCAAGCTGATAAAAAAATCGAAGCACGCGTTGGCACAGTTGGAAACGAACAGGAGAAAGGAAAAATCTTACACGTGCATGTGTATTGCGTCTCGCAAATATGTTTTCTTTTTTTTTATCTTTTTTTTTTTTAACCAGAAAAGCTAAACAACCAAACAACAACGTGTGAGCAACAATAAGAATGCAAATCGCTGAGGACAATATTACTGCCAAAACAACTTGACTATGAATTAATTAATTTCTAAGGAAGTGATGCGTGTGTGCGAAGGACCTCGTCTATATAGGTACGTTTCTCGTTAGTATTTTTATATCTCAATAATTGTAAATACAAGTACAGTTAAAAAAAAAAAAAAAAAAAAAAGATCCTTTCTTTCTCAATGTACGGAGGCGGTTGTGCGGAATGCCATTGCGCGAGATAATGTGTACATCGCAATCCAAGATGCGCCTCATTGCGTGAAGCATCTTTTTTGCTATTTCTATATGGCAGCATTGTTGATACTTTTTATCGGCCGAAATTGTTTGTCTCGGGTATTGCGTCGGTGTGTTTTACGGAGTGGAAATTTTAAGACGAGTTAAAATGTCAATTTAACGTACCGGGAGATTAGGGAGAAGTGATACATCGATAAGTGTATAAATCCGGTTTCTATACCGATTCAGGCTATTTTGTGCCACACACACGCCCTTGCAACTTGTTGAGAAGGATGTTTACTAAGACGTAGAAACGACAAACATACGTGACATACGTACGAAGGAGAGAAGAAAATAATGTAAATTAGTTACGTAAAATGAGGAGCGAGATGTTCGCTGTGCTTTGCACGTTTTTTACGAGAGACTTTGTTTCTTAATCTACGGCGACGGAGATGTTTGCAGAGATCTGATGATGGAGACACTCGAGTTAGAGCTAGAGATCTAAGTTTTTTTCTTTTTTAAGTATATTCCATCGAGTTGTCGCGAAGTCTAGCGAACACACACGCGCACACACACACACACACACACACACACACAAAGTAGTTATACAAATCCACCAAAAGATGAGTGTCTCCACATTTTGTTTTCTTTTTTGTAAATGACAAATCCTAGATTTACACCGTGTATTTATCGTTAAACGTAGCTGTCTGATTCTCCGCAAAAATTCGACTCAATTAAATAGAATGAAAAATATCAAGGGACGGAGAGACTTGAAAATTAAATGGCCACGTTTAATGTTAAATGAAATGATAGTATGTGTCAGTGCTCTCACAACATAAAATCGATCATTTTTTGTTTGTGTATTCGAGTCTCTCGTTTTGCACGAAACGTACATATATCAGTAGAGGCGGCTGTGAAAGAATTAGTAAATGTATTTATAAGATGTTCCAGATTGGACAAAGTAAAACGTTATTTCTTGTAAAATTTATAAATTAATACTAGCTAACTTGCTAGTATTAAAATTGCATTAAAATATATTATTAGTTTTTTTTTCTGAAAGAGATAAATAAATCTCTCGTTGAATATAAAGAGTTTTTTCCAAATTGAAAAAATAAAAACAACACTAATGAATATAAAGTAATTAAATAAATCTCTTTGTTAAGTGTTCAATTCAAAAAAATCTTAATACAAGATTGTTAGAAGACTTATTGAATTTAATCACAAAGGTTTTTTTAAGAATCAACACACAGATGCTGGTGCGAAATAAATTGAGTGTAATTTTACTTAGCTAATTTATTTTTACAAGAAATAACGGCATTTTCTTTTATTCTAGGACATCCTATAGTTTGGGACGACGAACTTCCAATGCAGCAATTTTAATCGTGTGTGTTCTGGTAAAACTCTTTACCGAGATACATTAGTGCAATGTACAGATTATTGATAGACAACCAAGGAGATGTTATAGAAATGAAGGGTCGAGATGGAAAAGCGACAGAAAGTTGTTCGAAGCGGCAGAGAACTTAGTGCCGATCCGGCGTGCTAGTTCCTGTGTTTTTATCATTGCTATATTTGTTATTATCAAAATTCACCTCATCATCTCATGACACAAATTGTACGTTTTTTTCTTCTTTCGCTCTCGATTCGGGTCTAACTGTCGCTGTCGATCTTTGTCTCCATTTTAGTGATTACTTTATAAGTCGAAGAAGAGAAGAGGAAAAAAAAAGAAAAAAAAAACGTTCGCGCGATGAAAACCGAACTACGTTGTTGTGTTCGTCATGAAGATTTTTTTGCACAACGCGGCATTTGGAGATGTATATCACAGTTCTCTCTCTCTTTCTTCTATTTTCTCTCTCCTTCTCTCTCTTTCTCAATCCTCAGAGTGAGCTATTCATTTCTACCTCTTTTAATCTCTCACTTTGTCTCTTTTTCCTCTATGTATTTCTCTCTCCTTACTTTTGCTCGTGTTTTCCCCTCTCCTTCTCGCGCTTGCGAGTGATCGACCGGTTTTGAGCAGCACTTTCGTCTTTCATGGTCGCGCGTCGTGCGTACGAAGAAAACTGGTGCTCTCGATGCTGTGCGAGCGAGCGCCAAACGGATTCACGCGATATATGCGTTGATATTCGTAAATTGTATATAATAGCGTATAAGCAAAGTATTAAGAAAAGAAAAAAACAAGCGTTAACGTACTCTCCTCGTTCTCCCACATAATTTCCTTCGGTATCTGATGTACTTACAAAAAAGGGGGGAGAGGAGATATGCTGAGAGAAAACGCTTGTGTGTATATGTGCATATATATATATATATGTATATATGTGTATATATGTATATATATATGTATATATGTACGGCGACAATTACAGCTGTGATGTAATTACCGGAGGTGGAGGCGTAAGAGCAGAGAGACTTTTTGCTTTGGATGTAAAGTTGAAAACGCTCGTGCACACACATCCTGAAAGAGGAAGAAAGAGCGAGGGAATATATGCAAAGCCTGTGCATTGTCGAACAAATTATCGCGTAAGAACACATTCATCATTTGTCTAGAACATAAGAACTATAATTTTAGGGAGAGAAATAAGTGACGTTTGTTTCTTCGTAAAGACACGTAGCAGGCGTAAAGAAAATCCACCGCTAGGTACATCCGAATAAAAAGAACGAGAGATTTGTCATTTTAGAGTTTTATATTTCCATCGGCACTTGACTACCTTTTGGGCGTATTATCATCGCGCAAGTACTTTACTAATCCTGTGAGAAACAAGAAAAACCGTTAACACAATGTATAATTATGATGTAAATTACATGTTTAAGCACATATTATCAACACAGCGTGTTTTATTTAAACCAGAAGAGTTCAGGAGAGAGAGAGGAACAGATTTCCGGTACAAATTTGTAAATAAATTTTTTCCTCAATTTACCACAGCGTATAACCTCGGGTTTTTTATTACAAAGTTTTCCATATAATAAATATCTTTTATTTTGTTTAATTATTACACGTACACACATTTCTGTGTCTACGTCTGTGACTAATAATTTCAATTTGCAGTGATGATGATTATGTCGAAGCGAAAAAACCTTATGTGAAAATTCCATTTTTTATGTAATAATTCTTGTCGTCGATTGTATTCGATTTTTTCAATTATTTTCAGACTTGGAATTTATAAGAAGTAGCAAATAATAAATTCGTCTATGAATTGAAGCAAAAAAAAAGGCAAGTATCCTTATTATACTTCAATATTTTTTTTCTGTATCAATCAGTAGGAATATAATAATGGAATTTTTCTCAAAATGTATTGTAAAAAAATTCATTATTAAAAAACTATCTTGTTGCATCCGCGAATGTCGTTAAATATGATACATAACATTGATACTTTTGATAATAAAAAAATCAAAATATTCAACATACACATTTGAACTATTTATTTTTTATTTCCAAACTATCTTGATTTATATTTTTCAAAAACAGATACGTTACATGAAAAAACTTTTCTATAATAACAACACACAAAAATCTTTCTGCAATGTGGTTTGGAAATAATTCAAAGTGTGAGATCAAAGATTCTCTGACGTAGAGAATATGTCGATGATAGTTTGTCAGGAATATATTCTTTTATTTCAAAAATAAGAAAAGCGCTTTGCGGATTTAAATCGTCTATGTACGGTACTCTTTAGCATTATTCTTTATCATGTCGCAGACCGTGCACGGATTTTGTCGCTGATACGCGTTACTCACGTCGAAGGTCATTGCGTCTCCGCGACGACGACAACGACGAAGAAGAAGAAGGAAACGCTGCGCGCCATGAATATAGGCTGGTACGCCATACTGCGGCACCTTCGCTGTGCAGCTCACCTGCGCTGAAACCTGATGCCGACGATAAAAATGAAAACAGGTTACGCGGCAGCTCGCGCTCCAACGGCCACGCTACACCTCGAAGGAGCGGACCCCGAGTCGCTTCGAGGAAGAGGCCAGATTTTTTGCTATCATATGCGAGGAGAGTCCCAAACCGGCCATATTTCCTTTCGATTCTTAGAACACACTTTCTAGCCGATTATGTTCTTCTTTCGCGAAAATTCAACGCGCTAGTTTTTTAAACTACAGCGAAGTCGACCGGAAGTGAACAGTTTTTTAGTGTGCGCGACGGAACTTTCTAGAACGCGTTTAAGTGAATCTTATTTTAGGTTCTTAGAAATTTTCTCAGTAAAAAGAATTTATTACAAAAAAGCAATTAAGAATTGCGTTCAATGACAGATACTTTTCTAAGTGCTAATCGTTTTTCCTTAGCGCGATAAGTCGAAGCTCGCACCAGTAATTACCGTGTGTGAGCATTCGATTACGTGATTTTGCCGATGCCATTAACTCACGAGTTAACGCGGGGGAGGGGGGGGAGTAACCTGGATGATCGTTTGGAAAATTGAGATTTATCGCGGCGCGATGATCGAAGCAGGATCGCGGAAGATCTAAGATGATGCGAATTTAGATGATCGTGATCGATTTCTGCGGGCATTACTCTACGTATGTATGTGTATTTTCACGGTGTACACATTTTACTGGATCTATTTTTATCCGGAGGTCGATCTCGTCATTCGATATCTCTCCTTTAACCGCGCGCGACAACATAAGACGTATTGTAATTTACACGCGGGATTGCGAGAGAAGTGACGTTTCTTCTGGATTTGGTCGAGTTTTCGTTCTGCCACGCCCGTGTATCGCGCAGCGTCGCGCAGTCTGCAACGAGATACGCAAGTCTCTCGCGCTTGCTCTTTGCCGCCACATTGCTCATTGTCCGGTCTCGATCTCGCTCTCTTTCTCTCTCTCCTTCTTCTGTGGCACGTACGCACGTACGTACATTTACTTATATAAAACGTCTGTGTGTGTGTCTGTGTGTGTGAGCGCTTGCGAAGCGAAGCCGCACACACGCAAAGGCGCCTATTAAAGCCTGAAATAACTCGCGGCGAAAGAGAGCGTATGCGCGCGTAACCGGCGTTACGTTCGCGTTTAACGTTGTACGTGCACGCGTTACACGCGTGATCGGCCGATCTGTCCCACGTTTTACCGCGGAAGCGGAATTTTTAAACGATCGTATCCCCGATGCGAAAATCCGGAAAACAATTGGAGGGCGCTTGCGCGCGATCGCGCCTCATTAAGGAAGCTTCCTGCTGTGTTTTCCTCCGCGCGGGGTTTTGATTCTATCGAACAACGCGCGATTAACTCCCGATCTGACAGTGTTTCCGGATTTTCCCGTTTTCTGCTCCCCGGGTGTACAATGGAACGATATAAACGCGCTCAGTTAACCGCGATGAAAAGCGTTAACCCAACACCGGCACGGAACGAACCGGGGGGGATGCAATTAAAGCGATCGGCGCGAGACCTCTTTTGTGCGCTCTGCACGGTACTAGACGAAAATGGAGCGATCGGCGCGCCGACTGTTGGGGCGCGATTCCAAGGCAGTCACGGTGCTTCTCCGATACGCAAATGACGCGCATCGGAAGAGAGCCCGCACGTCTACGTCTCGAATTACAAATTAACAAGACGCTCTCTATCTCGCGTACGCGCTCCCTGAACGAACATCATCAACCCCTCCCCCCGCGTTTGTGCATAAAGCGCGTGTCATACCGTCCTAACGCGATCGTTGTCGTGTTTTTAATACGTGATATAATATCGAGAGAGATAGAGAGGGGGTAGGAAAGGAGGGCGCGGGATCACGATAGAGGATATATAACGGGGGCGCGGCAATATTAAATGTTTGATTTATCTCGGTCGAATTGTTTGAATTACATGATAACATATGGCTACGCCCAATTACTCCTCTCTTGCGATGCTATAAATGGTCGGTTGATTTTAATTAATTACATTATTGTGCCGTTCTTCGATTAATTCTATTGCGCATCGTCCCTTTTAATGTCCCGCGGTATTATACATATACATTTATACATATATACCTATATATATATGTACATGAGTATCGAAAATTTTCAATGAAAATCACTCATGCATAGAAGAGCATATTATTATCGGTTAATGATATGGAGTTTTCGTTGACACTAGCATAGCTAATATAATAATAATAATAATAACAATAATATAATGATTTATACATTTTATAATGGATATATGAAGTTCGTATATTTTCGCAGTCAAAAACATCATTATTTCGACGATTTCGTATATTTTAAAAAATATCGCGTAACGATACTTCATAATGATGCACAAAACCTATATTGGGTTATGATGCGAAAAATTATATGCCATTTATTATTATTTATATGCGCACGCACATACTGAAATAAATTATTGCCAGTTTGATTTGTGCAATAAAATGGCTAGTAAATTCTTAATCATTTGTTATCGAGTTCACTTTTTTGGCAGACGAAGAGAACACGTATCAGAATTAAATTATTAAGGCCATTTTTTTACGCGAAACTATATAAGAGGCGCTTTTGCGGGTCATTTTTTTACCGAACTATTTCATAAAATGCGGTGATATGTGAAAAAAGCTAAAATAATGTCGGCATATAATACAAAAAGAAATATTCGTGCAATTTTTTGCTCTTCTGACGTTATAATTCAATTATTTCGGCTTCTTCGTTTTAGTTTTATTTTTCACATATAAAAAATAAAAAAGAAAGAGTTTTTTCCTATATATTACTAGTTGTACTATTTGCGTATTGCAATGTTAAAGAAGACTGTGTGTTTATAAAAGAAAAATAACTCGTAGAGAGTTTTCTTATTATCAATACAAGTTTGTAATTATTAATTAATTACCTATAAAGTATCTATATAATGTTTCTGTTAATTTAATAACGCGTATGCCAGGATTTTATAGATTCCATTTACAATGTTTGCAATAGGTATTGTCTACAGTGTGTTTATAAGTACAGAACAACTTAAACATCTGTTTTTTTACACTCACATTGCATTAGTGTGTATATACACACTATTCTGTTTAAACACTCTTCTTGTTGCATTCTTTTCTAGTTTGTAATATGATTATAGTTTCTAATCCAAGGAAGTGTAACCTTCAAGGCAATTTCTATGAATCAGCCGATTCTATGGTGGGGCATAAATACACAAATATCTAGAGACGAAACGAGTGACTCAAAAAGTAATACCAAAAAATTTCATTGTACTAAAATATGTATGCTGTATTGAAACAAGTTTAAAAAGTTTAATGATCCTTCGACGCAAGAACATACATCATTGAGACAACAAATAAATTAATAAATTTTCTAATATATATTTTAACGATTTACTTTTGAATGTCAACAGGATCCAATATTCGCTTCGTTTCGAATCGACTTCCGTTTCCTCCACTTCGCATTCTCCGGTGGAAGACGCGAATCCGCAGGATTCTCGCCGAAAGGTCTTCGATCGGAAATGCACGGCCCTGTGTCGAGTACGTACTGAGAAATAACCCCGCGTGAGTACCGAGAAATAACCGTCGAAGGCCGAAGAAGGGGCTAGAAAGAATAGTTGGAGTAAACCCGAAGAACGGAGCAACGAGCGCGGCGCGACGTGGCGTCGGTAGTGACGGAAGGGGAAAACAACACTCGGGTGCGCGGTGGCGCGGGCGTACTACGAAACGGAGAGAGGAGAGAGGGAGAGAAGCGAAGTGCGCCGACAGTCTCGACAGTAGCGGCAACGGGCGGTTGGCGGCAGTTGCGACTCGAGCGGCAAGTGGTGCGTGTGTCGTTCCGTTCCGTCCGTGATATTACGTGTTTTTCGCGCCACGCTCGGAGACGTGACGCGGAGTCGACTTCTTTTTTTTCGTTTTCCCTTTTTATTTCGCGCGGCGGATCGTCCGATCTAAAAACACGGAAAGAAGCCGGTGGTGTTGAACGTTGAATACATACGGTCGACGACGCGCTCGCGGCGGCGGAGTTGTGTTTTTTTAAGTGTCAACTACACGCCACTTTGTTGTGCCAATCGTCAGTTTTCCTCCTTCCTCTCCCTCGTCTTTTTCATTTCTTCCCGTCGCACGAGGACCGGACGTATTTACGGAGCATTTACGGGAGGGGGGGATCTCTCCTTCATCGGCGGCGTCTCTCGTGGCGAGGAGAAGCAAGTTTCTTCTTCGGGGACTTTCGTGAAGAGCCTGTCTGCGAGACGAAGAGGATAAACTCGGAGTAACTCTAGTGCGCTTCTGTGTGACCGGTCGACTCTTCTTCTTGGGTAAGTCGCCATTGTCTGTTAGCGCGCGTCGTCGATCTTCTTGCGATATATCGCAGCAACTTCACTCCGAATTTGGACGCCCAAAAGCGACACGCACTCTATGTGTTTACGAAACTCGACGACGCTCGCCCTTATGTATATTTTTATGCGTTACGTGCACTTTCTACACTTCATCTATTCATCTCTTTCCGTTTCTAATATATATGTATATAACAACTCTGATTGTACGTTTGATCTCGCAAGTAATCTGCGTGTAAAAGTTCTCAAATTCCGCGGAGCAAATTTGTTTTTTTTTTTTTGTCTTGAGTTTTTCGACAGACGCGAAACATCAGAAGTGTGGAAAACGTAAGTGCGCGAATATATATTTCGCGCTCTGTGTAAGTACGTACACTGTGCGTTTCGCATAGTGTTCTTCGCGCTGACTTCGCTCGTGTGTCTTTCAAATTTTAACTCGATCCGACTACACATCACCTTACGCTTTGAATCGCGCATCCGGTGTTCGTGTCAAATTATACAGAGCGCGCTTATATATATATATATATATATGTATATATATAGATGCAGTTTAGCATTTCTCGCTGCGCTGTGTTTAATCCGGTAAGTCTCGGTTAATTATGCGTTAAAAGTTTTACGGAACGCAAGGCAAATTGCGGACTTGCGCCTGCAAGACAAAATCGGAACGTAACTTCTTCAACAATCTTCTTCGTATAATGTGCGATTTTTCTTGTATCATTTTTAGCGATGCGTATTTAAAACTTGTAGCAGATCTGTTCGTCGCACGGTTGCAATTTTTCTATCTCTCTTTTTTTTTTCTGTTTTTTCTTCCTTCTCGACTGCAAACGTATACACGTTTCCATTTCCAGTATACAAGCTGTAGCGTGGCTGAGAGCTAAAGAGAACAGAGAAATGGCTTATCGGCGCACCGTTAAGGGGTCCGAACACGGGACCGTTGTCTCTCGCAATTAGAAGTGCTTGAAGCGTGAAAAGCAACGTGCTGTGCACGCGGACGCGCCCCGACCGCCACCAGCGCGTTTATTCTCCGTTGTCACGTTGCGTCCCGGTTACCTTTTGTCATAAATAAATACACGCGCACGCAACTACGACGATATTGTCCGCCCTCCGTTTGTTCTCCCGATGTGTTATTTTTCTTTTTTTTTTTTTTTTTTTTCTCCGAGAGACAGTCGCGTTTTTCGCTTTCCTCTTTCTTCTTTTCCTCTCTTCGGACGTGTTTTGTGTTTTTTTTTTTTTGGCGGTGCGGCCGAAGCGCCTGTCGATCTAAATCGTTTTTTTCCGACAAGAACAATTTGCCGAACAAAAGTTCGATCCGGGTGACGCTGTAGGCTTTTATCGAGTAACGCCGCGAGTTGTACAGTGTACAGCAAAAGTCGAGTTTTGAAAGGAGGGGTTGACGTTTAGCGTAGTTTCCGATCGTGTCTCGGTCGAATTTGATGCGCGCGATTTTGACACGCGTGCGTTTGCAACACACAAGGCTTTACATGTGTATATATTTTTTTTGTTCCGCATAAAATGACACGCGCGATTGTTGTTGCGAGAAATCCTCGTGAGGAATCAGTTGGAAAAAAATCATAACTAGCTGCAGATGTTTCGGAAGAATTATGGTAAAAAGTAACGGATGATCTTTCAATGTACAATTAAAAAAAATCAACCGTGTTTGTTTTATCACGATTTTTCATTCAGGTTTTCGATATTTCTATTACACGGAACATTTTTGTAAAATATTTCAGCGCCAATAAATGTTGAATTTTTATTTTGTCCCGTGGCGCACTTTCGAAGTTAACTTTTTTCTTAAATTATTTTTTGCAATCTCTGCAAATATTAACAGAGACGTGTGTTTGCACACGTAAACTTATTAAATCTCTCTAAAAGTTACTAGAGAAGTAAATCCGACAAGGAACGTCCGATTGTACACAAGCGTGTTTCCTTCTCGTAAAACTTTCGTAAACTCGCACGGATTAATTAAGCCGAACGAACAATTAACATCTTAATTACTTTTGCAAGAGAAAAATTAATTTCTCTCTTGTCGAGAATTCTCTCGCTTCGCGATATTTAACCGCATGTTTTGCGACATTTTGTGTACACACACCGGGAACGTCCTTTTATCATTGAGCCGCCAATAAAAACGTAATAGCGCCTCTCCTTAGGACCGGCGGTATATATTACGCAGGCAGCGATCTAATGAATGAAGACACCCTAGCTAACGAATACGAGCGCTCGTTCGCGTATACGGTTTATGAAGTTTTCTTGCGCGTCGTCGCGCCGTGACCACCAGCTTATCGTTTCCGAACACGCGTCGTTACGTTCGAGTCACGGGGCCCCTTCGGGCGACGAGAGAGAGCTCGGAACCGGTTTTGATCGGCGTCGTTCGGGTAGCCGGTCGGCCATGTATGTTGTACAAGAGAAGGCCCCGTGCGCGCGATTCGCCACGACTTTCTAAACTTCCGTCAAGTCCAGCCGCGATCAGCTCCGCTGCACTTTTATTTATCCGATTCCGTGACACTCCGTTGATCGTCAAAAAACCCATTTGACGACGAAATCCAGACAGAATGACGAAATCGAGATTCGTCACCGCGGCGAAAACGCGTGTTAAGTAAGAGACATTTTTCGTGGGAAAGCGCGGGGGTTCTTGTAATTGCGTTAATGATTTTTTTTCACGGATGTTGCGTAGCGATGACACAGGACACAAATATTGTTATCACAATGTGCAATCTCTCTCAAATATTATTTTTTTAAACGGAAATTAAAAATCTTTAAAACTTGCAACGAATGCGATAGAACATGTCGGAAAACCGATATCTTGCATTTTTACTTGACGATTACCGTTTTTGCTCTAGATGCATATTTACCGTGTTTGCAATTTGACAAGAGATACTGTCGCGTATTCTGACGTATCGCCGTTATTAGTTTTCTATTAGTAGTCCGTCGCGAACGGTGTCTTCGCGTTTTCGCGGAAAAGGGAAATATCGCGATAACGATTTCTTGATATAGACGGAAATAGGGATGGAGAGATTTAGTTTCCAGCGCGCGCCAACTATGAAATCTCATTAGTTCGCGGCGATGCCGGTTGCAACAATGGCTAATTAGGCGATATATCTGTTTGCGAAGTTCGGCCCCTCATTTCTTCCCCTCCTCCGCAATCGTGACGAAGGGCGTATAAGAAGAGATCGATCGGCGGTATTATCCGCGAGTTTCCCCATTGTTACTTTCCAACGTCAAATTGTAATTCTTTCGGCGGGCGAAAGGGTTAGAGCGAGTTCTCTCCGATGTCTGTATGCTGAATGCGAACGCGAGTGTGGGTTCGAAGTTGGCGACCTTTCGGCCAACGCGTGGAATACGAAAGCCGGTCTCTAATGGCGCGGGTATCGTTCCGTGTATTCGCGCACCGTGACATTCCGCTCGTTTCTGTTCGTAATTACGGTCGCAATGCGCGCTGCGAGCATTTTCAAAAACATAAGCTCTGTGGTACGTAGCTTAGTCACGATTTGAATTGTGATGATAATTTTACCGACGTTTCTCTTAACGGAAGTTTTAGAGATCGTTACTAGAAATATGAGTTTATTAATTATTTATATAAAAGTTATTTGCTAGAAAATTTTGATATTATTAGCTGTTTTCTTTTTGGTGTCATCAGAACGATTTTCAATGTTCGACACCTCGAGTTCTTTTCTCGTGATCACGTCGACAGAGAAAACACTTTAAAAAAAAAAAATCTAATCAAATTTGTTTTAAAGATTTATTTTTGTCCGAAAACTCAGATTCGAGAAAAAAATAGTTAGAAAATGTTCGCTCGTATAGAGATCGTATGAACGTCGTAGAATAGGTGCCAAATATGCGGATTCAGATCGCATTTTGATCAACAACAGCAACAAATGAGATTCGAAAAGCCCAGCGCGGCGCTTTCGCTCGTAATTTCGTCAAGAACTTTATGAAAGAAATTTGTTATACGATGGACCGCGACGTGTGACTGTCATTAAACTCCTATTCATTTCCGTGAAAAGGGGGAGAAGAGATAAAAATGACACGTTTGTGCCCGCGGAAATGCGACGCTCTCCCTCTCTCTCTCTGTGCGAGAAGAACACTTCCGCAATTTCAAGGGAGAGAAAAACCAGACCCCGAAACGCTTTAACCGCGGAGTAGTCGCGCATGGAATTCAGGTTTCGAAATCTCCTTTCCTCTTTCGTTGCTGCACGTCTTTCTCGCGCGTTTTCGCAAGATAGCACAGCCTCCCCCTTTTCCTTCTACCCCTTCGTTTACGTACACGTCGCGCTCGATATATTATTTTCCGCCCGCGAAACGATTACCGTCTTTCTATCTTTACTTGACGACTTCCGACTGAAGTAAATTATTCAAAGCACGGCGTTGTCTGTCGTCGCTTCGCTTGACTTATTAATTCTTCATTAACGCGAATATGATACGCTTGCTACTCGGCAAATTGCGTTATAACTTTTTGAACGAGCTATCGCGTTACTTTAATTGCGTCACCGCGGTGTTCACTTGAAATTCCAATCGGCTAATACAAGAATTTTCGCCGCGGCTTCGTTAATATAGTTCCGCTTCTTGTTCACCGAGGTTTTAAATGCAGAGTTTTTTTTTTTTTTTTTCAGCCGCATTTATTTGCATTGCAAACAAATTTTCAGCGCAGTGTGAACGCAGATACGGAAATTGTTTCGTTATTCGAATTGCTTTGTGAGTGATATGTTTTGCAGCAATGTGAAGTCGATGTTTCTCTTAGTTGAGTTCTCGGTACACCAACATTTTGAATGAAATTCCCATCGCGACTGAAATTTGCGTCAAATAAATATACGGAGATAAAGGATTCAAGATTACGAGTTCAAGAACAATAGTTTCTCGCGAAACGTAGATATATAGGTATCGATTTTATGGTTAAATAATGAGATAAGAAACGTGACTGCGCGCGCGCTCACGCACAACACACGTATACAAAATCCAAAATGTCAAGAAAACGGGTCAGGATTGTCTTATAAAATTTACAACTACAAACTGCAGAAACTGCAGCCTTGATGGCAACGTTATATATATTGCTTTGCAAACAGTCCAAATAATGCTCTCGCATGTCACGTTTACACCTACCTATATTCATACAATAACGTGCTATATTCCCGGAAACTGACGAATGAAAAAAAAAAAAAAAAGAAAAAAGAAAACACGCACGCGATATTTTTACTCGTGTGTAATATTAAATAATGGCTTTCTCATTACCGGTTTTTGTTAAATTGCTGTTAATCACTTGCGTTATTTTACATTAATGCAGCTGATGCAAAATTAAAACATGTGCATAAAAAAATTATAATATTTTTTGCAAAATGTTTTTTCCGAACAGAAATTTTTCGTGAGTGAGAGCGGTTAAAAATAATAAGCGAGTGAGAACGGCTAAAATTATGCAAAACAAATTTTCTAAAATTATATTAATACCGTTATATTTTATCGCGTATCGCGATCAAGTGTCGCATGGAACAATTCAACGTTGTATTACTCGCTTCCTGGGCTATTATACATTCACGACGGAAGGGTTAATAAAATATTTGTTGTTGCGCGCCGCGTCGGCGAAGGTTGACGATTGTAATTTTGCGACATTAATGTTTTAACTCGGCTGTGTATTCAAGCGATCGCGCTATTTTACGGCATCTCTTTCTAATAGGTTTCGCTTAATTTGATGCTTTTAGCGCCTAGTGTGTTTATTTCACCACAGAACATAATCCCGCGAACTCTCCGCGAAAATAAACATGAAATTTACATAGTCGTTTCGAGGGCATTAACGAACAAAAAGTTTCCAATTTTTTGAGCGTAAAAAGAGGGCTCGCTTTTGTTTGTTTTTTTGTTTTTTTTATCTTTTTATTTTGCAAATAAAATTATTGATTCGAATCGCGCGCACACAAATGGAAAGAGCACACCGATAATTCTGATTAACAGAATAATTAATCTAAAAACGCGTATTTAGCCCTGGCGGGTTTTCGGCTTTGTTTGACGAACGCGACTAACTTATTTCGCGACCAGCTTAATAATCCGCGAAATTGAAACACCTGTTAAGAGGGTGGGAGATAACGAAGGATTAATGTCCCTGGTAACAGCTGATACTAGTGGGCCCCCGGCATGCGGATCATGCAATTCTCTTGGCCGTGTTGCGCGGAAGAGAAAGCGCACGGTTTCATGCGCCGATGAAAAATACAACTCGCCATCTCTCGAAAAACTTCCTCCGTGAATTACGGAGCCACCTAGACAAAACAATGCGTTTTTGTTTTGTCTCTTTCGTTTTTTTTTTTTTTTTTACGTTGAACACACTGCTGATGAAGAAAAGCAGAGGAGACTCGGAACCGAGCCAAGCGCGTATTTATAGGACGCTGAATAAAGCGTCGCGCGAACCGGGCGGTCGTCCCTCCTTCTTGATTCTCGATTCGACGTCTTGACTGGCAGAAGTGGGATAAAAAATTTTTTTCTTCATTCGAGAGAGACAAGTAAATCTTTTTTTTTTTTCAGTCATAATGGAAATTCCGTTCATAAAAAAAAAGTTTCGTACAGACAATTCGCTAAGAGAGAACATCGATATTCCATACCGGTCAAGAACTCGTTGTAAAAAAAAATAAAAAAAATAAAAAAAGTAATGTGAATAATGGAACAGACTGCGAATCTGCATTTACAACGCGGCGAGAATTTATACGCGATACAGCTATAAAAAAAAAAAAGAAAAAAAAACCCACACGCACGCACACTCGCACTTAATGCTTCCGTCGTGAGAAATTAAGTTATTCCGACGTATCGGTAAAGCGCAAGTTTTTTAGATATTTACGGACAAAGAATGAGAGAGCGTCCATCGTTTGTCGGGCTCGTCTGTAATTCATAATTCAACGTACGATAACAAGTGGCACCGCGCGCGGAGCACACTTTTCTTCGCCGACAGTTTAAGCGCCGTTATAACGCATCGAGTTATAACCCGCGCACGAAGAACTTGGCGCATGCTATTCTGTTATTACTATGTGTGCACACTATTATTCTAATGCACGGAATGTACAGCACACGTTGTATTCCGTTACTAACCCAAGAGCGTATTGTATTATTTAACGTCGGATTGTTGTATTATTTCAACGATGTCCGATTGGCGCCATCGTCGCGAACACGTGTCGCCAAATGTTATAAAAAAATGAGCGATTCCGCATGTAAAATTTTCATCAACGTATACACCACGTATATTCACGTGCGATAAAAACGATCTATTTTTCGTACGTCCGGTAAAATATCTATCTATTTTTTTTTGTCCAGTTAATGAAATTATAATTTGTATTCGTTCCTGGCGCTGTGTGTTGACATGAAAAAAAAAAAAAAAAAAAAAAAAGAAATGGATATTTTTCTCCGCATCGTCTTTTTCAATTCGACAAAATGTTACACGAGCGACCGTGTTCGTCACATTTTCGATGTTGACGTGAAAAAAAAAAAAGCTAAATATTTCCGACCGTGTATTCCACGTTTAATCTCGTTTAGTTTCCGACGAAATTGCATAAAGAGACAGAGAATATAGGAAATAAAAATTGAAGTTGACCTTTTTCCATAAAAAGCGACTCGAATCGTCGAAAATAGTCGTACTTTTGATTCGATGCGGTCACTTATGTCATATCAAATTAAATGAGGAGGCGTGTGACTGATGTTAACCAATCATCGCATTATTGCTCTTATTTTTGACGCGTCCTTGCGCGCGCGCGCCGAGCGCGCTATATTTGCACACTTCTACTTTCTCATCATCAGTTTCGTCAATTTCACTCTCATCGCGACCGAGTTATATAGATATTGCTCGGGAGAGACCCCGTGCGCGTTTTCCGACTTTCAAATCTGGGGGGATCTCACGCGTGCCTGAGATTCCAACAATGCCCCCATCTCCCCTCATCGAACAAGACGTCGTCGTCTCGTGCCTCGCCTTTTCTTTTACTCGCCGTCTTTGCGCGCTATCTTTCGCCCGGTGTCCGATTACCGTTTCCGTTTCACGATCTCTCGCGTTTCCTCGCCTTTTGACTCCGTTATCGTCCGGATAACGCTTATCGGAACAAATCAATTACGCTTAATCTCCAATGTCTAGAAACTCGATATCGAGGTGTCATTGTCGCGCGAACAGAAATTTTTCTTTTTTTTAATTTTCTTCTTTTTCTGTAACAAACAATAATCCATTCCGTATCTTTTTACATCCCACGTATCGGCGACTTCTGTCAATCACTTTCTTAGGACGTTCATGTGTGTGTATACAGGGTGTTTCAGAACTATGGGATCAAACTTCTAGGGGTTATTCAGTGCAACAGTAGAAAACATTTGAGTATAGGGACCCATGTCCGGAAAAGTGTCACTACCGCACTACGGCCCTAAGACGCGTTAAAATTTCGAAA
>NW_018020737.1:27484-92288 GCF_002006095.1 Pseudomyrmex gracilis
AAATTTTAACGCGTCTTAGGGCCGTAGTGCGGTAGTGACACTTTTCCGGACATGGGTCCCTATACTCAAATGTTTTCTACTGTTGCACTGAATAACCCCTAGAAGTTTGATCCCATAGTTCTGAAACACCCTGTATATACATATATACACGTTCTGTATCTTTTTATGTACATATTACATCTGTGAAAGACTGATAAAGTTTTTCCTTCTCGAATAATTTGAAGATCTCTTAACGCGTATCTTACAGAGCGTACAGAGTCCACGCGCTTATATTTTTAGTCTTTCTCGAAGTTGAAGAAGTTAATAGAAAGGCACAGGGCGGTATCGATTCCGAAGGATGATGCAGCAGACGACGACGACGACGACGACGGTGTTATTGTTCGAATCGTCTTCGTATTTGATTAGAATTTCCATTGTGGTATAGCGCGGCAGCGGGTTTTTCTCTTATTGCGATCTCCTATTCGATCTTGGCGAGAGAACGGGTCGTATGAACGAGCACGAGACTATGCGAGTACTACCACCGGCTCTGTCATCGGTTCGCCAGAACGCGCTCGAGTATGGAACGGGAGAGAGAGAGGACAGGGGAGGTTATTACCTCTCAAGGAGTAAAGAAACCTGGCGTGGGCCAGGTACACTCTGTGGAGAAATCCTGCGGTGCGGACTTGTATACAGTGTTCCGAAAGCACTCAATGTTATTCCCTTTCACCGGTGATTCTTCTTCTCTCTCTCTCTCTCTCTCTCTCCTTTCCTCCTCGTCGAAGTCTTTTAGCAAAAACGGAGCGTCTGTTTGGGACATTAATCGTCGCATTGTCCCGCGGAAATGTTCGCTAGCGCGCCACATTGTCCGGGACATCCTGTTGCGAAGCTCTTTATGTTTTTTTTTTCTCTCTCGTGGCATCGCGCACACGGTTAAGTAACGCGGCACGCACAAAATATGATAATTCGCGCATGAATTTATTACGCGTCCGTGACTGAGCGATTATCGGCAGGCGTACAGGTTGCTCGTACGTAATTGCGTGATATATAGATGTATATACAAGCGCGAATATGAAATTATGACGTACGCGGTGAACCGCATACCGCGTGCATGAAAGCTATAACGATGAGGTACGTGGCGCGCTTACATTTGCACAGGTATAAGCCCGACGCCGCTCGTTTCGCGACTTTATAATACGCGCAAGAAATGCAATTTACGACGCGATATGATAAAACTGTATTAAAGCCACACGGCTTGTCTCTGTCTTTTATCTACACGTGTTAGATTCTTTTATCGCGGAACTCGAGAACGGGCCGATCTCTTCCTAACGCGTCTCGCGAAACGTTAAATTATCGTCTCATTTTTGTGGCAATATATTTCGTAATGAATATTACATACAGTGTGTGAGTCACTCCGGTGCGGTGAACGAGGTGTGGATTGTAAATAATACAAAGTATGCGCGATTATATTATATTTTGGGTTGCGGAAGAATACCGCACACACACGCCGTTTCCCTGCGACTATGCGGGATATGCGCGATGGTGCGTATCGACCGCATATTTGTGTCCCTCGATGGCTCGAAATTAGTACGTTAGCAGCGATTAATTTTAATTGTCGTCCATTAAAATAAATTGCTGAATTTCCCGCCATTGTTTCAAACGCATTCCGACTGTTTGCGATATCCGGCCAGCGAGAGAGTCCACACAGAATGAGACGCGCGTATCTGATAAAATTTGCGCCGTGCATGCAACACACATGTTTTTTTTTTTTTTTTTGGGGTCATATTTTGTTTTTTTTGACAATTGCTTTTTCGCAACTAGTTTGGAAATGTTTTAAAGTAGTTTAGTCGACAATTAAGAGATAAAATATTCGAGCGCGCTGGGAGTTGCGCTTTGTTCGACAAATTCGAGAAGTAAAAGTGACGAAAATAACATTTTCAGCATTAAATTGCGTTAAGTAAACTCTGCTAGAAAAAGACACGCGTTTTTAGCTTATTTGCAAAACGATCCGATCGATATAAAAGAAAAAAAAAAGCGAAAGCGAATCCTGAAAATATTGAAATTTCGTACAGCTTGTCACGGTTTACCGCGCAATATTGCTGTGCACAACACGGCGTGGATATACACAGCTAGAAGGATTTAAACGCGCGCAGAAAAGTCCCCGTCGACTTTCACGTTGCTTTATTACGCGTAATTGGTTACTTGCATTCGTTCCACGGAGTTTCACGACACTGAGCACGTGAATGGAACTTGCGTAAAGTCCCCTTACGCAAGTCTCGATTCCTCCCCTGAGTTAGTCCGCTCGAGCGGAATGTTTTCGGCCACGTCACGTTCCCAGGCGTTCGCGTGTGAAGATTCGTTTCCGGAACAGACGGAAATTTGCAAATCAAATTCACCTAAACAGATCGCGAGGTAAAGAAAGTCTCAAGACAAGAGGCCATAAAGTGTCCGCAATTTTTTTTATTGAAATAATTAATAATAATTTTATATTTCTTCATTAAATATTTATGAAACGAACGTTGCGAAATAATTTCTTCAAAAGAAGCAAGTTCACGGGAAACGTCAGTCACTCAAGACTTTCGAAGATGTTCGGAAACCGGATTTCGTCTTCCTCCGGTATAATTCCTGTGTGAATCGATAATGTTGTCCGATGATTAAATCATTGACGCGTGTTTTGCGTTTGTGTGATTTGCGTACATATGCTTGTAAAAAAAAAAAAGACGTATGCTAATATAGAAGGATTTAACCGCTGACGCGGCGGCTCGTAGCTTGTTTGGCTCGCGGCGTTTAATATTGGAACTACACATGTGTGCGCAGTTTGCACGAAGCGTCCGGGGCCATTGTCGCTGCTCGTAATCGAGGAAACACGCGTAAATACTGATATCGCTGAACTTGATATGCCGGCAAGTGTAATCTATGCGCTTATAGCCGGCCCGCGAATATATCGGCGCGCACAAGCGAGAATAGATATCGACGTTGTACCTAAATACAACACAATCAAGAGAGAAAGCTCTAGCCAACCCTATGCCGTGCTATATGCGCGCGGCAACGTGAAGCTCGAACGTTAAACTTTTCCCTCCAACCACCTTGCGCGCACAACACACACACGCGCGCGCGCGCGTGCACGCGGGAGGGAGAGAACGAGAGAGCCGTGCAACTCTCTCGCATTCCAACAGGTGCGAAACGCGTCACTGCACTTCGGCAGAGGGAAGACGCGCTTTTATCGCGCGCAGAATGCAGAATGCATAGGTCGCGCGCGATGAAGGCGGGGGACCACGACCATGTTTACGTGTGCAAGCGCGTGTATGTGTGTATATGTATCGTGAACGCGCGACGTATATGGGAACTGTGAAAAGAAGGAAATAGTTTTGCGGGGGCGAGCGAGCGCCGCAAATCCCGCTCTTTGTATCCACCGGCACGGAAAATTCGTGAGACTCGCGCGCGCGCGCGCGCTAATCCCGCGAGTTGTTGCCCGTAAACGAATCCCCGCTTCGATACTTGGTGCGCGCATGCTGAAAAGACGGGAAATACGGTGTATTTTTCACGAAACACGATGAAACAACGGCTCTTAAACGCGATAGAAATCGATCTCCGACTCCGCAAACGCATCCTAAATTTAAGGGGGATTATTTCTGACGACAAAAAAAAAAGTCGATAATTCGATTTTGAAACGTGAATTGTGGAAAATTCGCATCTTTCCCGATACGTCACCTCTCTGATGATGCGAGTCCACGGAGGAATTCTTAACACTCGGTAAAATCACGCCGCGTGTCGAGTAACACGCGTTTTTCATATTTCATATATTTCACTTTGTACGGGAACGAGATTTTTATATACATATAAATCGTGAAAGTCGACTGCGAGATTCTCTAAATTTCAAGAATTTTGTGTTTGCGTGATGATGTTTTCACGAACGTTTCAATACAGCTATTATTCGCGAACAATGCGTTAATTCAAAAATATATTTAAACTCGTACGGCTTTATTTTAGAGAATGTAATACATTCGTTACATTGTAAAAAGTAATTAAAAATTACATCAACGTCCTTTGACGGCTTTGTTGCGATCGTGTATAAATTTTTTTATACAAATAATACATAATTAAGTTACTTAATATAATATAGGTTTTACGCGTGTATGTATGAATATATATATATTTTAGTTCGGTAACACATTCGCTTCTTTACGCCATATTCATATATTTAATGAATTTTGAGTTTCTGCGTGAAATATTTCAGTTAGCTTTTCATTAGCTTTATGTATTCGCGAGAATATACCGCGCTATTGTTTGACGGAATATTTTTCAGCTTATTGCCGGTAGATTGCAACACCGTGTGTATGTGTGTGTGTGTGTTCGTGTTTCTTTTCAGAGACTATTTATCCACACGGAGTTTCGTGCGAACATCCGTCGCTAAAAAACATTTGATCGCGTACATACGCAAGTGTTTCGCTGTCATCATTTGACACAACGGTGGCATGCACCGCGTGATTCCAGCGCATTTGCGTCACAATGGCGCACATTAATGGCGCGCATTAAGAACGCAAACGACAAACAACAATACCCGTTTTTACCGGATAACTTACGTAATGTACCTCGCGTACCTTTTATCGATTCCTCGAAGCAAATGTGCCTTTAAATATTTATGAATCGCAACAGTTTGTTCGTTAAACAGAACGATTAGAAAATATTTGCCTCTCTCGTAATCACAATATGAATCGAACTGCCATTTTGCGCGAGACAAGTCCGTTCGCGCGGATTATATCAACGGATTATATCAGCATAAACGTAAAACGCGACGGCACGAATTCCGCGTCTCATTCTCTGATCCCACAAAGAGTCGGAGTCGTTTTAGGGATATAATTTATTTATCCAACTTGTTGCATTGGCGCGCGAGCACCAACAAAACGCTTCGGACTTTCGGTTTTTTGTCTCCGCAATTAACCACCGTGCGTGCCGCATTCTTGTAAAATTAATTTTTTCAGTTGAAAATGCAAATAAGAGAGTTTGCCGAGATTTTTGCACAGATCGAAAACGGAATCTCTCGCTGCTATGTTTTTTTATCTTTCGATATAGAGAACCGTGCCCGTCTCTGAACTTCCTCTCATTGACCAGCCGAGTCGTCGATCGTGACGTTCGTGGCACACGAACGTCGTGCAATGCGGCGAAGAACGGTCAATTTGAGAACCCGCTACGTTTATGCCACGGAGTGTACGCGAGCGAATGGTTAGCCTTGAAGTCGAGTTTGCGAGTGTCGAGGAGAGACTCGTCGATGCTTTCCACCGTCTCTCTGCATTCGGAGAGAAAGAGAGAGAAAGAGAGAGAGAACGAGAGAGAGGAAGAGAGAAAGAGAGCTCGAACTTACGTTTTCGTGCGCGCCTTCGTTACGCCGACAACCCTCGCGTCGTAAAAACTGAAATAGGACCTACGCTATTTGTATGGAAAAGGGTGAATGGCCCAAGTCTAGTTTTATATATATATATATATATCTCGCGAGAGTCGACGTCAAGCAAGCATTTGAGGACCAGAACCGATTTTCCACGTTGATTTTCACGAAGTACTCCGTTCTTGCGTGACGATCTCGTCGATTTCTCCATCACGACACGAATAATTTTAGTTGTAATAATTTTTTATTCACAGTACGTTTATTTTGATCTTTACGTCGTTGTACGCGTGACGTTTTTTGACGTGAAGTTAAATCGTTCGTATTTTCAAATCGCGAATTCGTGCTGGAAAGAATTCGAAGCACTAAAATCGGAGCATATTAAATTAGCATCTAAATAGCACTTAATTCCGGTATAGGTTCCATTTCAATCTTTCGTGTGGCGGATTCGCTAGCTTATAATAGAGGTGTTCGTTGTGCAACGTGGGCAGCCGCGACGCTTTTTCGTCCTGCGCGCTTCTCTTGATACTCTCTATCGAATATCGATATGCATAGCGTCAAGATATCGGACTTTCTCCTCCATTTTTTTTTTTTTTTTTTTTTTATTCTTTTCGAATGGTGATGCGCGTGATATGAAATATGCGAAGCATTTTCTGGCGCCACAGGTTTTCTTTTGAAATCAGATGACAAGCGTATTTGAGAGATGTACCTTCGTTAATATAACAATTATCATATTATTTTCTCAAATTCTCTGTTGCAACACTCAAGATATCATGTCAATAAGTGTTGTCGAAACTCACTTTATTTTAGTTACGTTTTTAAAGACACGCGCTCGAACAAAGTCGCACTCGAACGGCGCGAGGCACTATCGTGCCTCTTGATTCGTACGACATGAATCGAGAAAGATAATTTACAGTAAAGTAAACCGTAAAGTTTTATAGTTCTTATCAATATTTGTTATGCTATGTTTCACAAAAATACTTTTAACTATAAAAATTGATAACATTTTTATAAGATAACGCGATTGATATAAAATATAAATAATATATTGACACTAAAATTAGAAATAATATGAATATAATATAAAGTAATATGAATAATATATCGCGCTCTTATTGCGATATATAGCGCGTCATAGAATATTAACCAAAGACGCAAGTGTTAGGAGGAGACAAGGCGAATGCGCTGTCGCGCGTATCTCGCAGAGAGATACGACATTCCAAAATTTCTCACTGTGTGTAACCGATAGTTTGCATCCATCTGTCTAGACGCGAAATTGCCTATAGCGACGTACGTGTAAATTGCGCTGATCTCGGCCCAAGTTTCCTCAAACGCCGCGGCAAAGTTGGGTATACGTCGGTTATTACTTGGGCACCTACTTTAACGTGTTTACGCCACAGAGACGCCTAAGAGAGGGTTGCGGTATCTTCATTCGAGTGTTGCTTCTCCATGTATCACGCGCGGTCAAAACACGCGATACGAATTTTCGCGATTATACATCCCGGCGCGTCGTCGTTTGTCAACTCAATTTCGTTGTTAATTCGCCGCGAAACGATATCGTCGATTTACATAACAATTGTCATTTTTTTTTTTTATATCACGAATGCGAATGAATTATTGGGTCTTCTTTATAAGCTCTTTAAAAAAAAAAAAAAAGGCGTATATATATATATTATATATCTCATTGAAAACTCATTCTTTCATCGTGTCCTTCCGCTCGATTTAGCTTAATGTTTTCCGAGTCGCGCCACTTCGCTCTATTAACTCCGGGTTTTAAAGAACCGTCTTCAAATACACACACTTTTTCTCTCATTTCTTACACCACCAAGAGTTAAAAATTCAATTTTAATTGGCGCGGCTTTCCCCCTGATACCGCGCGCGCGAAAAGTAGTTCTCGCGATTTTTCTCCGCGGTTACGATCGCCACAGCGGCGAGGCGAAAAACTTAGCGAAACGACAGACGGATTAGACGAAGCGTGGAGATTAAGCGAGCGCACGGTTCTTTCTCTCTTTCTCTCTCTCTCTCTCTCTCTCTCTCTCTCTTTTCCTCTCTCGGGTACGCGCGAGCAATGAACGATTGCAAGTGCTCGCGGATGAAAGAAAATGAGCGACGGGGGAGGGAGAGAACCGTTAGACGTACTTGCGGTCGCTATACGGTCATTTCCGGTCTTTTAGCCACGGATCGTCGTTTCGGGAGAGAAAGAAAGAAAGATATGCTCTCTCTTCGCGCTCCAACGTGCGGTGTGTATACACTCGGCAAACGATCCGGGCAATAAGTCCGGTGTGTTCCGATAAAAAGCCAAATATAATAGTTAAAAGTCGAAAGTTTACGTGTTTACGGGAAGAAGAAGAGGAAAAAAAATGTAAGAAAAGAATGTGTAGCATTCTTAGAGAGATTATATATTGGAACAGAAGATATATACTCGGAGACACTCGATAAGTAACATTCTTTCGTACTCGCAACATAGTTGTGTGATACGATACAATTAGTAAAATATATTTCGTTCTTTAAACCGTCCTTTAAACGTTTCTTTAAAAAGAGCAGACAAAAAAGATAGTCACCGATTGTGCGAAGAAAGAGTGTTTCTAGTTGAATCTGTGAAATGCAGATATTGCAATGAGTTTTTTAAAAATAAAAAACTCCGTAATTAATATTTACATACAAACAAATTTAAAAGTAACTCGTAACACACATATTCTCTCTCCGCTTGATTGATTACTTTTGTAGTAACATAACACGAGCAATTTAGAAATGATTGAAGAAGTAATTCATAAAAACATGTGTACTGTAATCGACGAGGAAATTGCTTTATCTTAACTTTTGTGAGATAACGAAAAGATAAAGTCAAAATGTTACGTCACTTGAGATCCACGTATTTCTTGGAATTATATATTTCCAGCGTGAGCAACTTTAAAAACGACTCCGCAACTACTCGTGATTGAGCTAAATCTCCAGAATCGCGATCATCATCGCGATTCCGAAAGCTCGCGAACTTGTAGCTCGCGACGACGCGCAACGCGCGCTATAACAACGCGCTAAATAAGTCGCCCTCGTTACAACCAGTTTTATAACACAGTTGTCGATATAAACTCGTTGGTGTAAAATACACGAGTTCGCAGATAAAATGATGAAAGTTCTCGCTATGCATCATCGGTGCCGTTAACCGAAAGCCTCCCACACACATATGCCGTTCGAGTCCCGTACGGTTCTGTCACGCTTGATTATATTTTCGTTTCTTTCTCTTTATTCCTCTTCGAGACTTTACGTCGAGTCTTCAAATTAGGCAATAAACAAGTCTATTTTCTCTTTCGAAGTGCATGAAAAAACTTCTGATATTCAAATTTATTGCGTGAGTCACACCCGTGGGTTTTAAAGGTGATATCAAAGTGGGTGAAAGATACTGACACATCTTTGAGGGGAAATGATAAGAATGTAGGGCTTGAAGTGGAGTTCTCTCCTCTTTGAAGAATGATCTCAATTCCCTGCAGCATTTTCTTCTCCCAGTTTTTATCTCTTCCACCCTCACTTATTCGCGCGCGCTCACACACACACGCACGCGTTCCTCGTCAGCTGGCTTTTAGTCTTCCATTTCTGTTTACCTGTTCCAGGTAGAACACTGTGTATATATAAGGTGTTTTAGAAGTAATGTGTTTACTCTTTTTTTGAAATAATGTGTTTACTCTCTCTTTAATGTGTCGAATGAATAAAAACTGTGGCTCAGAAACACTTCGCGAACTAAAAGTTAGTTGGAACACGCGAATTAATTCGAAAGAGAAGAAGAGAAATATAATAATTGGCACCAAAAAAAAAAAAAAAAAAATTCGCACAGAGTCACAGAAACTCCGGATTTACTTTAAATACGAAAGAATTCCGTGAAGAATGAGATTTAATATACCGAGAATATAATTTTTTTTTTTTTTTTTTGAGCAACGGGGGTTGAATTATCCCGGCGATAAAAATTTTAAATTACGGTTAATATGTAACGTTGAATACTAAGAGATTTTGGTGGATTAAATTTCAGTAGGTTACTAAATCTTCCTTTTCAATTAATTTCGCCGGGACTTTATTTTAACGGACTAATTTCGTTTCGAACTTAATTACCAAGATTTAAGCAAGCGAACGGAAACCACTGCCGAGGATCGTTACCGCGGGCGAAAATAATCCGCGAGCGGACTACCCACTCGTCACGGACATCTGACGGGTCCGTTTTTTACACGGTACACCCTGTATGCACACCAGCTGGCGCGCTACCCTCTCTCTGTTTCTTACACACTCGACTCGTTCTCCCCCAAAGCGGGGGCTCTCATGCTCGTTCGTTTTGTCTTTTTTTTTTCTCTCTCTCTCTCTCTCTCTCTCTCTCTCTTTTCCCTTCCCGGCCTTCGTTTTTTCCCTCGATTTAACGGCTGCATGCGCATCGCGCTGCAACTACGAACCGCATACGTGAAGCATCGTGCGCTGAAAAGCGGCTGATTTTTGCACGCGTGTGCGCTCGTCCGTGATGAACGCGTTTGTGTGTATGTATTCTCTCACACTTACCTTTAGAACCCTTTGAAATCGGACGCACAATCGTCTCTCGTGAGGTATTAACCACATACCTTTGAGATCAGTATCAATGGGTATCAATCGATATGATTATTTGCGAAATTGAAGCTTTTATATCAATTGTATCATCTATATTTTTTTCTTCTTAAACTTCGACTCCTCTCGAAATATCGTCTTTTTAAGTATTAATCAGCTAGCGGATGTTTGTCCGGGAAATATTTTATTTTCGAATTTAATTCAGGAAAACAACATAGCCGTTGCTTACTCGTTAAAAATATCAGATTGATCGGAAAGTTTACTTTTTTTTCTCGGTTAATAGACAAACCAATACGCGAGGAGAAAGACTAACGATTGTTTTGATCAACTTTAATAGGTTTTCATGCGTTACACACATACGGACGCGACGGTGCAATTATCGATTTCACGTTCCCATGTGCTTATTGTCGAAATGCTAAGTCTGCACGGATAAATTACTTAATGCGGAATTATCGGAGAACCGCGCTATTCGCCGCTATTTAACAATACACGATCAATCGTCGTGTAATATTCAGCGCGCGCGCGCGCAGTTAACAGATTTCAATTATAACGTCCGATCGATTGCGCGCTGCGTTATTCGATGCGTTTGCTGTCAACAATAGCGTATATATACGGCGCGCAGGTGGAAAAACAATCTTGAGAACAAAAGCTTTATTTGATAAATTCTGCGCCACGAGCGCGGCTTTAAAAGTCAATTTGTTGCGAATTGAACCTCTTTCTCTTCTGTCGACAATTTTACATACATACGTATACATCTCTACAATGTATTTCACAAACATGTATTTTATTTTTCATTGTTTTCTGTGAGAAAAAAAAACAAAAATTTTGAAAACTTTCAGAAAATTGCAGTTATTTCCAGTTTGATAATGATCATCCATCCCGTTTTCATTCGCTGTAATCAGACTGTTAATCGGAAGCGCAGTTTGCCATACCTCTCCCTGGTCTGTTCCAGTTAACGCGTTTTCACGCGAGAACACCGGTCGCGTCTCGAAAGTTAATGCGCGTCTCCGCGCGCATCGAGACACCAGTAGTACCTACCTACCTATGCAGTCGACGTAGCGCCGCACAACTTCTATCTCTCGTGCGAATATTCGATTTGCGGCCTCGATGCCCCCGGGCGATCGTGCACCCTCGAGCGCGCATCAGTTTAAATTCAGCTGGCGGGAAGAAGAGCGTGTAGCGCGCGCGCGCGCGCGCGGAGTTCACGATTATACAGGCGGGCGTTGTAACCCTACGTTACACGATAACGCACGCGGATCTCCCACGACCGCTCCGGGGGAGCGGAGAAACGAAAAGGGAGAGAAAGGGGGGTTGTGCGGCAAGGTATACCGAGGATTCGTCCGACCGTATGAATATTCAGGGCTCGCCTTCGCGGCGATGAAAATTCGATTGCCCCGTAGCTACGGGGGGGGGCTACCCGACATATAGCGTGTCGCAACGCGACGATGACGACGCGACGACGACGACAACAAGGTGGAGCGCGTACACGATTCCCTCCTTCCTTCCCGTCGCGTCTTCGAAGCTTCCGCTTCGACACAAACGCCTCCGTGTGCACAAGAGTCCTCGTTCTGATCGATAACAATCGTCCGCAAGCGTGAGGCACTTGGAACCAGACGGTGCCCTCTCCTCTTCTTCCTCCGTTACTATATCTTGCATGCGGCCCATCGATGTGACAACGTTCTCTGATATATATATTGGAGATGATCAGGCGCAGTCACGTTTAACGCGACGTAGATAAAATATTTCCTTCCGTTATGTAGTGCGACAATATAACCTTTCTGAGATTCCGAAAGCGAGATAGACTCGGGGCGTGCCGTATATTTTTCTATTATTTGGTCACGGTGACGTGAGGGGAGAGAGCAACGATATTGGATCTTCTCCTGTCTTTCAATCGAAAGACGTACGACCGTAATCGCGAGAATCGTCTTAATGACACACACTTTGACGTCTTTTAATATCGCGGATAATTCGTTGCCGCACGTCTCTCGCAGATTCGGTGGAAGCGAGCCGCCATGAGAGCTCGCTTGCGAGAAAAGTATCGAGAATCGTTACAAGGTTCTTCGAGGTTCGCTCTCTCAGAAATTAATTGCCGCCACGCGAAGGTGGGAGGGAGGGCGATACTCTCGGAGGATTTTTTTGTCGAGCTCCCGACGCGCGCACGCTCGGGGGTTTTGTACGAAACTACGCTACTACGACCATTCGGTGTCGTGTAATTTATGTGAAATCATATATTACAGTCACGCGCCGACGTTCGTCGTATTTACGTTTACAGTGCGACGGTATAACGGGCGCATTACGCGACACGTACACCCGCGCACCTTATGCCCGCAAGCCCGTAATGAACTCATCGAGTCCGACGAAAAAAAAAAAAAAAGAAGTTAATGACGCGCTATTTTAAAAGGATCTGAATAACACCGCGCAAGCGGAAATGGGGCAATTATAGTTTCGGTGTCGTTTCTGTGGGGAAAAAAATTTTACGACGCCTCTCCGCCTTTCATTGTCTCCGCGAGCGCGACGACGCTCTTTGGGTTACGCTACTTTTTTACACGAACAACGCAAACGCAAAAAAAAAAAAAAAAAGGCGCAAAAAGAGACGCTATGAAATTCCAGGACGGGATCTCGCAATTTCGCGCAAATTGGGAGCGATGTCAAGTTTAAGTTTAAAACCATTAGTGTACTTCTTTTTCTTCCGTTCGCGCGGGTGGGTTACACGGTTTCAAACTTCTTCGGGTAATTATTCCCTCGGTAATTTTTCAGAGTATCGCGAAAATTATTCCGAGAATAATTTTCTCTCTCGTTTGATTGCGTTATAACGAGAAACGTGGGTTGTCTCTCTCTAAGCCCTCCCATCACGGGGTTTTAAGTAAAACAGTGTACGACGAGCTGTGTACACGCTTGGTTATCGTGCGGTTGTCGTAAGTACCGTTGGCGCGGAACGGCTTAAGAAATGAAGCCTCGCGCGCGCGACGAACATCATTATATCAGCGCCGTCGTCGTTGTCGTCGTCGTCGTGCGCGCAGCTTGCATATACAATCTCAGCTGTTATTATTTCTATAACGGTCGTAGTGTGTCACGGTCATCAAGAAAAACTGTAAATACCACTCTAGAAAAGTGGAAAAGTTGAACTCGCGAAGACAAGTACAAATAGTTGCGCGAAAGAGTCGCGAGGACAGATTTTAAGAATACGGAAGACCAAAGTTTTGTTTTGCTTTTTATTCGCTTTATACACTCGCTCAAGGATAAATGATAAGTAAGAAACGGCGAATTCGCCCGCTTCCGAACAAACTTGGACGGCCGCTTGGTCGAAGGTTCAAGAAAAGAATTAAGTTCTTAACGCACGAATTCTTTTCCATTTTTTCTGCGAAAAGTAATCACATTTGTCTTTGCGATCTATGTACGAGCAGATTAAGTCGATATAACAGAAAAATATGAAAATGAAAGTCCGGTAAGATTTATATATATTAGATCTACCGGAAAGTTCTGTCCGTTTTTGGAATAAAACAAAATACAAATTTTTCTTACCGTCAATAAATATTTATTAAATAATATAATTGCCATTATTATTAATGATTTCTTGCCAGCGTGAGGGCAATTTGTATATCTCATTTTTGAAAAATTCAGAAAAATTTGTATTTTGTTTTATTCTAAAAACGGACAGAACTTTCCGGTAGACCTAATATATATTAACATTCATCGAAATACACGGGGGGGTTAAAATTCCATCGGTCGGAGTGGGATGGAGAAACGTGTGTTCGGGCGAGAGGGAAGGATGAAGTACAGAAAATGTCGCACGCGATGCGAAAATCAGCTTAGTAAAGCAATATAGCGAGCGGCAAAGTAGCTGGCGACGTTCTATAAAAGGTTAAGACTTGAATGCGTCCCAGGAAGCCGAAGGCTTTTAAAAGTCATACGACGCCTTTGCGGTCGACACCCTCTCGTATACGAGGCTTTGTGCAGAAGCTTCAGGTGCACGTGTACATACAGTCTGCACGGTATTGCGATTTTCTCTCTCTCTCTCTTTCTCTCGTACACATCACATAACTATTTCTATACTCATTTATTTCATCGCAATGCCGGTTGCAATTTTCTCGCCATTCGTTTATTGGATTGCGGGCTCTCACGGCGTGGACGACGATATATCGATCTGTCGTCACCGTATCTCGTCGCAATAAGATGAATTTTGTAGCGCGCGAGTGCACTGAGACGGGAGCAAAAGGGGAAAACTCTCTCTCACACACGAAGTGTGACGATGGCCGGGGGAGGATAGAAAGGAGAGCAAAAGGTAGACTAAGGTCGCAAGACGATGACGTTAAAGGGTTGAGAGAGCTGCGCGCGCGATTTCGATAGCTTTCTTTCACGGCAAAGAAACGGTACCGACGACGACGACGACGACGACGGGGGATAGAATCACATCGACTTTTCCGCGGAAACGCAGAAATTCGAGAGAGCGCTCCAACAGCCGTGCTCCTTCCATAGCACGGCGGTCCAATCGTATTATCGTTCGATCAACGCCATACCGCCTGGTCTTATCTGTTACGCGAATTGACTGATACCAGACACGCTCTTAGATATATCCGAAGCAATTTGACTTTTCTTCGCGAAATGTGTTGTCGAAGATAATAATTTAAGGGCGCGTGCGACTTTTCGATATCTGTTCTGTAATATATATTCTGAGTGAGTTTTTTGAAAGGGCGCGATGAAAGTTCTTGAGGTAATTTAAAATTTATATTTCAACGAGAATAATAAGATGTTTTATTTAAAAAAAAAACTACATAGGTAACTATACGTATTGACAACTTATTGTCAATTTAAAAGAGAGAAACCAGAATGAAAGAGAGAGAGAAAGCGATGGGAGATTGGAAAAATTTTTAACGAAAGGAAAAACTTCAACTTTAAAATCCGACACTTAGCGAACTTTCGATCATTTCAAAGGCGGAAGAAAGTTCTTATTGATTGAAAACTCAAAACCCACCGTCGTCGTCGACGAGCGTCGTAGTTGTCGCGCGCTTTCTACGACGCGTCTCGTCTTCCCCCATACATACTTGGAGAAAATAGTTTCAGTTTCAAATTTCGGGAACGATTGTCGGCGAACTACACTTGCCAAGTTTACGCAGAACGCATTCCTTCGACTGACAGTACACACTGCCAATTTCTATGCTAATGCTAATCGCGTTCTCGCTCTTATAGACGAAAAAGTATGGACCTCACGTACGAGCGGTAATAGCGCGGAGACGCGAGAGGCAAAATGGAATCTGATATCCGCGAGCGTATATTACGGAGAGAGTTGCGCGCGCGCACAAGGTTATATTCGCGAAAAATCTTTTCCGTGCTTGTTTGTGTTTGCAAGATCTTTGCGCGTTCCCTCGAGCACGCGCGTGTAGATATCGGCATTGTTTGTTAGCCAAGAGAGAATTAACTTGATGGCGTTGCGCGGTCACCATCAGAGAAAATCCGCAGTTCAATCTGGAAGGTTTGTAATCGTCCTCTTTCCGCTTTCCGTTCTTGTACGATGCTCGCACAATGTCTCTTTTCCCTTGAAAACACGAATAGAGCTCGGCGCGCTATTTTACAGTTAACCGCGCGGTCTTTATTAATCGCGTCGATTATACACGTGAACCAGCCCCACGTACGTGGTCGGCGCCGCACGGTGGTTCCCGGGTTCCGAAATACGCGGTGTAATCGCGCGAGCAAACGACGCGCTCCCTCTTTCTCCCCCCCGCTTCTCGCGTATACTAGCCGGGATTCTTCCCCGAGGAAATTACCGGCGGCCCGCAAATGGACCTCTCGCTATAGAGCTTCGTGTACTCTCTTTCCCCCCCCTGCACGTGCAACCCGGGTCCGGGGTATGAACACGCGGTATTTCGCCGCGCGATGCTTCCGCGCCGTTGAATCGAGAACTTGATCCCGCGGGGCGAAAAATCAAGAGAGCGTTACGTTTCTCTCTCTCTCTCTCTCTCTCTCTTGCGCTCACGCGCGCAAAGCCTTTGCTCTTGCGAATTATTCGCAATACGAGATGTATTTGAGCGCCCCATGATGTCGAAAAAAAAAAAAAAGAAAGAGAGCAGACTTTGTTACGAGGTGTTCGATGATCCTCTCTTGAATGATCGAGTCTATTTTCTCTCTTTTGCGCCTCGAATTTCGGAAGTGAGAAAAATTTGATGTCCCTCCCACCCCCCGCCCCCCCGTCGTTCTCATTCATCGCGCGCGTACCAAATTATCATTCGTCCATTATATCCGGCAATTTCCCTCGTGTGCAGTTTGGGCTGCACAAAATTTTCGGTGCGCCTCTGGTTTTTTTCCGCGCCTCGGGCGCGCGCGGCTCGCTCGTTTTTATTGCACGCGCAATATCACCCAGCCGTTTTAATGATTTCCCTCGTCTCTCACTCTCTCTCTCTCTTCTTTCTCTTTTTCTCTCTCTCTCTCTCTCTCGCTCGCTCATTGTCTCGATAAAGACGATGTGGATTATAAAACAATGCGCGTATACCGCAGGCTCGCAACTTTTATTAAAAATTGCTAATATCATGATAAACTACAATCTCGATCTTCTCACAAGCGCGAATATTTCGACCGGCGTGAAATTAACGATTCAACCTTGTCTTCCGCATCATTCGCTCCTCTTTTAAAACGCGCGCGAACACTTCTCTGTATAATTTACAACGGACGCAAAAGTCTCTATACATCTTTTGTATCATCAAATCGTAGAAATCCACGTGGATTTATCAACCACAACTCAAAATGTTTCTTCTGTGATAACATTCTTTATTGCAACGCCACGCGCGTCGGTTTATCCGGCCGCGGAGAAGAGTTCGCGAACATTTTATATCGCGCAACGCGCGAATCTCCATGAAGTTTCGCGATAATATTACAGTAACGTCTCCTCCGTGCGCGTTTTTACGCCGCGAAGGAGAACGCGCGGGAATCTTCGCGTGTGGAAGATGAGAGACAAAGAGAACCACCCCGTGTTTCTCTCGCACGTTAGAAACACCGTGGCTTCTCCGTCGTATTTCGTCTCGCGCCGCGCGTGTAGCTTCTAACCGAGCGTAGCTTTGCTATTCGAGCCGCAAGGACTTACAGCTCGAGTTGCAAGGTAACCTGCAACTCGCGCACTCGGCGCCACTACCATCACCACCACCATCGAGACGGCGGATCTAACGACAAGCGAAAACGACTCGGGCTGTAAAACGCCCACGGAACGGAGATTATTTGAGCGGCGATGTAACGGCTCTCTCTCTCTCTCTCTCTCTCTCTCTTCACGCTGTGGGATCGTCGTCGTCGAAAACGTCGCTCGCAGGTGCTGGGGGAACATGTTCGCATGCTGCATGTGTGTGCGCGCGTGTTGATTTCGCATTTGGAAGCCGCGCAGAATTATCGCAAAGCGACGCGACAGTCTGGGCGGCATTTGCCCCGTTACAAAGGAATGATACAGCCGTGGAAGCGAATTTCGATGGTAAATAATCTCTAATCTGTTCAACGCACGCACATGTAATTTAGTCGCAATGTCGAGAATGAAAAGGTCACCAGAGTATTTTTTTTCACGATGCGTACACCCGCAAAGTTATGCGCAATTTTCCACGATAATTGGAATCTCTCTCGTAGCTTTGTAGCAATGATGTAGTTTTTGATGAAACAAATGTGTCCATTTCAAGCTTGCAACGGAACCATTAAAATTAACAAAGAATTTTAACAACCAGCCGTTTAACAATAGAAAGCACGAGACGTCTATATGTATACTATATATATACATATATATATATATGTGTATTTTTTTTTTTTTTTTAAATTGCTCTCGTGTGTATGCAAATGACGCATTTAAAGCCACGCTAACGAACTATACTCAAAAAAGCGTAGAATAAAATAATAATTTTGCATTAAAAATCCTAGAGAGACTGTTTTTTTTACAAGGACACACAAGTTTGGTAAACATAAATTTGTAACAATCTCTAAGATAACGGCACACAAAGATTAGAGAGTAAACAAATATTTGCGTAGTTCTTTAATTATTTTTATAACAGTGAAAAATTTGAATACATGCAATTCAATGTCGCGTATACGCGAGACACATACAATATGCGCGTTGCGCACAGAATTCTTGTATTAATTAACTGGCGTTTAACATACGGACGCGTGTCGTGAAGATAAGCTTCAAGCGAGTAGTAATAACCGCACCTACGCAAAAAAAAACTTGCCCGCGTTCGACGAACCGGGATTCTTTCACCGACATACCGTACGTGCAACTCGCGCGATCGCGGTCGTGATCGCACACGTCTACGGTAATAGAAGTAATTCGCGCGCTCTTCGGCGCGAAGCGAAATCTGAATACAACATTTCTCGTGATTTGGACCATTTCACCTGACCGTTTCCATGAGAGGTTACCCGAGGCACAGAAGACCGCGTTCCCCGCAGTTCTCGCGCGCTTCTGAATATTCATTCACGAGAGAGTCCGCTTCAAATCACCCGCCACAAGCGCAATCCTCCTTAGCTCTCTCTCTCTCTCTCTTTCTCTTTCAACTCGCATTCTTGACTTTGCCATCGCGCTCTCGAGGTGCACTACGCTATCCGGCGCGCGCTGACATACCGCGCGATGCTACGGAGGGTTGACTTCGAATCCTTCCTCCGAGTTCAATGTGCCACGCGCGAAAACGCGAGAGTGCCAATCGCTGTAGCAATTTATCCGCGAGAGATCGGAGCGTTCTCGCGCACGTTTTCTCGCAAGCCGGGTTCACCGACTGTGAAATTTATAATTTACTAGCTCGAAAGGACAAAGGAAATACCGGTGTTTAGGGATATAAAAAATATCACTTCCTTCTCTGAGAAGATATAAAGAAACCGACAGTAGAATATTTCTATACAGACAGAAAATATCTTTTTTTTTTTTTTAATATTATATTTAGACGCAAAATACAGAGTTTACATAAGAGTAATAAGTTTTTTATGTCAGAATATTTGGTTCTCCTTCTTTTCTACGATCCTTAATCTTGCACAAACAAACGAGGACTTGAAAGAAGCCGCGTTTTATTACGACGAGATCCTGAAGCAGCATGAGACAACTATGTGCCGGGACACATACCTGCGGTTATTGCACTCTGTGATCCCGTTTTTAACATACATATTTTTCAGACTTATCGAAAAAACAAATTTCGACAATTGAGTCGAGTTTTCTCTCGTTTTCACAGTTCTTAACGCGAGTGATTTATCAAATCACCGAGCGTTTTATTACGCGATGGCTTCTGAAATATTTATCGCGCGGCATATTTACGTCTTTATTATATTACAGACCCCAGTTGAAATGGTCGTGTTTTTTAGAAGAAAATAAATATTAACCGAAGGAAACGAACAATAAAACTGTTTGTACTGTATATTATTATATATATATTACATCTGAAACCTGTGTGCGTGTTATATTGTATTTCTGGCGCTGCCACATTATATGTTCATCGATTTCATTTTATTTACTTGACATTTTATTATTTTCTCTCGACGATGGTCTGCGGAATTTAATTCTGGATTTACGCGAGAGATAATGGAATTATTAATACGTTTTGAGATACGTACACGTTTTTTCTGTATCAGATATATATGTATAAGATTTATTACACTTCACTGTTCAGTTTCGTCGTTAACAATATAACGTATTCGCTAGGAATGGCTTCATGCAAATTGCACGTTGCAGACGAGATCGCTTTAAAATCGTTAAAAGAGAAGGAACAAATATCTGCAAAATTAAACACGCGAAGAGAACGTACAAAGGCAAGTTAATAAACTCACGTTATATTCCACAAACATGGCGTAATTCGCGAATATGCGGTCAAACTCTCTCGCGATTATTAGATTATTGATCTCCGGATGAGATCATGCAAGATGGTTTTCCTTGTTCCACTTCGGGAAAACTTCATGCCAGACGCATTTCCGCAAAAAGGTCTCGGCAAACTTTACGTTGTACTTTGAATTGCCACGAATCTCAAAGACTTCAAAGCCCGGGGAGAGATTTGAGACGGTGAAATCAAAACGTCTCTGGAGCGTAAACAATCGCAGCGAAAACGAAGAAACTCGACCAATTTCAGACCACATAATTTTTCAATAACAACACGAACAACATACAAGTTTCTTTTTTTTTTTCCACAAGTGAATACGTTTTATTTATGGCGCGTACAAACATTTTTTTATTGCATTTTCTTTATTCGTAGTATGTTAGAATTGAGATGATCGTGTTCTTCCATTAACGAATTTCTCTTCGTTAAACGCTCATGCATTATTTCGTCTGGTTGTACTCTGTAAGCAGTAAGCAAGCAATTAAAGCATAAACACAGCGCTCAGTTATGTAATAGACTCCATCAAGGAGAGAAGGCATAAACTTGATAGAAGTATAGAATATTCATCCGCGAGAATCGTCTGCTGTCCCAGATTTGCTGTTTCCTCGCGAATAATCACGACTCATTTATTTCGCGAAATATTCTATTTGCGTTGGTGGTTGTTACTGCAGAACTTTCCGTGATGGCGCCGCCTTGCGCGCTTCTCCGACGGCGCGCTACAACCGCACTTTGAACGAGATCGACGTTACTTATTAATCATTGCTTACCTGCCGGCTCAAAGGCCGCTAGTCTCATTCATCCGCTCTGTCGCGGATATCTTTTGCTCCCTTTTGCCCGGTGCTTTCAACTCTCTGCTAGACTTATCTTCTTCCACGTTTTCGCTCCTCACTGTCTTTTTCCTTCCGTTTTTTTTTTTTTTTTTTTTTTTTTGGTTCCGCAATCTGTTACGTTTTCGTGACGGAATTCGGAACGAGAATAATGATTTTTTCTTCTTGTCGAAAGTTAACGATAAGGTCGCATCGTCAATGCCAATTGGTTAGAAAAATGACAGATTATTATTACATTTTTTTTACAGATTACTAGCACAACAGTGCTACGCGCACGCTGTTATTGTCTTTATTTTAAAACGCGTTGTGTTAGTGAACCTGTCATTGCGACGACAGCAAGTATATACGTCTTACAAACCGTCTTATAATACACGTATGAGAGATGTCAAAAATAACATGAAAATCAAACTCGAAAAGTAGTGAAAAAAAAGGAAAATCAACACGTGACTGAAGTCACGCGACTTTACTTTAAGTCACGTTTTTAAAGACACGTGACTGAAATAAAGTCTTTAGGCACGTGTTGTTTTTTTCTCAGTGTCACGTGACTTAATATGATATGGTTTAATACTATATGTCACGTGACTCAATAAAAACGATGGTTTTTTTTATTATAAGTGTATAACGGTGACGTTCGAATAGAAGTATACTTTTAATACGACGCTGATTGGATTATTTCCGGTAATCGAAGATACGTGTGTGTGAAACTCTCTTTTCTTCTCTAACTTTCCATCTTTTTTTTCTTCTTTCAACGCGCTCGTACATGTATGCTGCTAGCAAGCACACATGCATACATTTTGGTCGCATTATAATAATAATGACGTTTCTAAGAACGTGAATTTCTCACTTTGAAACTTTATCGTCGCATATCTCCAGATCAGAAGCAGAAACAAAAAAAAAAAAACGCAAGAATACTTGGTTTTAGTGTTTCGTTCTGATTGAGACTAAAACGAAATTGATTGGTTCAATTGTTCTTGAGATATTGCCCCACGAAAATCTTCTCACTTCTCAATGAATTTTGCGTAGAAGAGAGTTCTAGAATACTACCGTGCCTCTTTTGATTCGTACGACATGAATCAAGAAGAACCACATCCGAAAAACGTCCAATCAGTGTCGAGATAAAAGCGGCAGCAATCAATATCAAGAGAATCAATATCAATTGTGATTATTTACAATTACACGTTTTTTCTGCTAGGATTGTTACATTTTTTTCGCGCACAGCGTAATTTCCACAATCTGTGTCCTGTTGCAATATTTAATGCTTTAATATGATTTTTTTTTACACAAGAATAAAAGTCCGTTTCGTTTTTTTGTTATTTGATTTCTGTATTAATGCATGATCGAGCGCGGCGATAGAAGACTGGCGAGGAATATAATTGGAAAGGATAACTACCTTTCTTTGGTACGCGAGGCAAACGGACTGAATCTGTAGTGAATTCGAACTTGTGCACATCCAAGCGTACAAAATGCACAATGGCTGACGATATCGACTGATACTTTGACGGTTGTACCGAAAGAAGGCCCGTAGTCAGCATGCACGGAATAAAGAAGGAGATTGGAATACGAAATAAGATTTAAAAAATATGCGAGATGTCTCTCTTTGAGAACCAGAGAAAAGAGTATCGATAATAAGAGAAAAAAGGAAATTTCTTTCATGTAACTAAATCGATTTTTTTTTTCGGCACACATTAAATTGAAAATTAAATGAGAATATTTTTAAATATATAAGCATATATACACATATATTTTAATTACGTATATGTCTATACTCTTTAAGATTTAAACGCGCATAAAATAGATCAAGAAATGGTATTTTTAATTAATTTCTCAAGAGAGAGAGAGAGAGAGAGAGAGAGTTAGAATTACTTTTGGTTGAAAATGTAATTTCAAATATAATTGCGTTAGATTGACAATAATACATGAACACGCTCTACTTATTAAACAGCGTTGTGCTTCTGGATGATTTCGAGTCTTCTCTTTTCGATGAAAATTTCAACGCCGCTAATTATATTATTTTCCGCGCGACTCGTGAATATATTTTTAATAACTTTAAGCATACCGCTTTGTGTTATTTTCACCACTAATGACAATTTTTACATTCTGCGTGCGATGCTTCATGTAAATTAAAGCGGGGAAAAAAAATCTACCGGAAGATATCGCGAGTTACATAACTAGCGGCTTACGACGGCTTGGGCTCTAGCCAATGAAGAAGGGGTCGTTGGAACAGCTCTGCGAAAGAGCTTGTTTTTTTCGTGACAAAGACGGGCGAGAGCTCCACGACGATATCGTTAAACAGAAACTCGGTATAAAAAAGCTTTATCAGCTTTTACGTTATTTTATAATACGTGGTATCTTTTTTTTTTTTTTTCCATTCGGTTTTACGTGTTTTAATTTAAGAAGAATTGGTTGGCTATACTATGTAGAACCTCGAATTCAGCGAAGTTCGTAACACACTGCCGTGCACGTTTATAAAAGCAACTTGTCTGCTGAATAAATCAAACTCCCAATACTGCTGCGCGCGCGAGTTACTACAATGTGGAAGTTACGAATTAAGAGCGATTTGCATTTTCGGAATACCAATACGAATTTAGCAAGATCTGAACCGCGTCTTGGAGTTTCCGGTCACGCGAGAATTAACTTTATGTAGATTATTATCCCGCATTCGACATCGTACGTTCCGGAGTTTGTACTCTTTCTCTCTCTCTCTCTCTTTCTCTCTCTTTCTCTCTCTCTCGCCCCGATCCACCGACATTTCTTTCTCGATGTCACCCTCCGTCCTTTTTAGCGCGCTCCGAAAGGAGCACCGAGAATGAAAAGAAACTTTTCCACTCTACCGACGACCCGTCCAAATCGGAAGTAGCAATTTCTGCGAACGTGAAAATTCGTCGAAAGCGGAAAAACCCGGGTAGAAGTACTAGACTCCGACTGCGAGATAGATCGGGGTTATGAGACGAGAACAGATAAGAAGATGAGAACACGCGCCGGAGGATGAGAAAATATACCAAGTAAATAAGCGTTTTTGGCGAATGACGACACCAAAATTTCTCTTCGCGAGGAAACTCTTCTCTCGCGCTGATAGAGGGAGAGAGATAATCATTTTCTCTTTTTATGTGCGTGAAGGTAAATGAACGTCTTCGGGAATTTTTTAAATCAACGACATTAAATTCGAAATTTGCAGAGAATGAAAACCCATTACTTTGGCGCGCGCGTCCGCGAACATTGTTTTCGTCGAAACGCAATCTCTCTTTTTCTCTTAAAAATCCGCATCCCGAAAACAGTTACTTCACTTTTCGCGGAGGAATGTCGCGTCGATTTTCGCGTTCCAGGAAAAATTCCGTCGAAATGTGCGAAAATAGAAACGACGACGAGGCGCACGCGCCGCGCCGCTTCAGAGTTGCAGAGCCCGAAACTAAATAAAAACAAACAAACGAACGGCGTGCGGAATCCTTTAGGATTTCAGCTGTCGAATTTTCTGTCTAGGATTTCAGCGGGAAACGATTCGCGCGCGCAAGAGGGCGAGGAGAGATGGCTTGGCCGCGCGCTGTTTTTACTTTGATCGCCAGCTTGTTGAACGGAGAGCAATCGCGTTGGAACTATCTACTACCGTCCGAGCAATCACGCTCGTACCGCCATTTGTGCCATTGCCGTTGCTCTTGTTGGAGCTCCGGTACACGCACAAAGCGCATGGATAATTAGACTTGGGCTCCTGCTGCTGCTGCTGCAGCTGCAGCAGCAGCCAGCATAGCAGTAGTTGCTGCTCGGCGCTCACGTTCTCTTCCCTTTCCAGCGGTGTGTTGGTCAAAGTTTTACCCATGAGAGGGGCTACGCCCCTTCATGGCTTGCTTTTCCGCCGTTTCTCTCCCGTTACCTGCCGTCTCGGTGCGCCCTTTCAAGGCGCATTTCCGAGCCTCGGGTACTTTATTTCTTTCGATTTTTTTTTTTTTTTTTTTTTTTTTTTTTTTTTTTTTTTTTTTTAGTTTAGTTTTTTTAGTTTTATTTCCTCCGGTGTTACCCGTAAATCTTCGACAGTGCTTCACTCGGTTTATTTTTTCACGCGAACGTGACGTACTCAAAATTTGATGGCGGAGCTTTTGAGGAGGACCAACCTGCTTTTCCCGTTCGCCGCCGCGTTATACGTAGTCCGGCAATTTCGCGGAAAAATGAAAGAACAAATTTTACCTCGATTAAATTGCGAACATGGGGGATTACCGCGAATCGATGTACTGCGTCGGTTGTCGAGGTACCGCGAGATTATTTAACGAATAATTGTTTGACTGAATAGTGGATTGTGTATGCTGTTGTTTATCAATACCTCATGACTGTTTACAATAATCATCTGTCTAACAGAATTGAACGTGTTTACCCGGGTACTTTGTAAATTATGTTATTGTCAAGAATATAATACGAAATAATGACGCGGTAATCAAATGGACAGAACAATTAATTACGTAGGAATAAGCAATTGCGATCACAAGCGCAAAGCGGGAGTCAAATTTGCGTTTCAATTTCTCTCTCTCTCTCTCTCTCTCTCTCTCTCTCTCTTTCGCTCTCTTTCAGCGATAAAATTATGTAGAAATATCATAGAAAAAATTTTGCTCGTGCGCACACGCGAACGAAATATTAATTATAAAATTTCGAAAACATTTTCAAGTCAAGAATTTAATTAATTTGACCTAACGATTTATTCGCAAAAAACAAGTTTTTCTATGAAAAATCATTTTCCAAAATTGTGTAATAAAATTTTCACTACAAAACTATATATGTATATATATAAAAACACGATAATATATTATTATAAGCATGCATTAAAATTACTAAATATAATTAATAATAGATTAAAAATTGTAAAATATTCAGGACATTTTCGCCAGTAAACTCCGAAATATAAGTAATACAAAATTGCAATTAAAATATTCAGTCAGTTACGTAAAAGCCATCACAGTCTCCTCTCCACTTTTCAAAGCACGCGAGAAATACGTGTAACTTTTATCACAGACCGCGTTCCGTCTAGATATCCGCCGAGATATTTACATAACCCACAAATTTGAGCGAATTCATGTCCTTGGAGTGCCGTTTCCGCACGATGGATATGATAATCTCGCGTTCCCGAAATTAGAGTCGCAATCGCGCACACAGTCGTTCTTGGGATTCAACCTAGCTGGTTGAGATCTCTCCCGTATGGTACTCGGAAAATTAGATCTCTTTCTCTCCGCATCAACGGAGCATTCGAGAGGAAAAGAGGGGAGAGGAGATCTTGAGTGCTTTCCCGTTGTTTGTAAAACGCGCGCAACGGAACATCCGTCTCGATGTAAGAGAAAGTCTCGTTTTCGGTGCACTCTGTATACCCTCGTGCGGGAATCGAAAAGCGGCTCTCTCGCGGAGAGAGAGAGACGCCGCGCGCGCGCTGCGGCAAGAGGGAAGTGACTCTCGATCTGCAACTCGTCTCTCTCTCGTATCTTACGAAAGTAGGGCAAGCCACGCCTAGCGAGGCGTGTGCTCTTGGGCTCTTGCAAACATTACGGGCGAACACGAGATACCGCGACGTCTCGGGACATTTTTTTTTCTTTTGTTTTTTCTTCTTATTCTCGTGTCGCGCGCACGAGATCGTGATTCATATACATGGATCCGCGGGCGCGAAGAATCGCGCGCAGCCGCGCGTCGCCGACGAGGTGATCGTGAATTTATGATCCGTTCGCCGCCGGATGTCGAGCAACAATGCGGCACATTGTCGCATCAGAAAGCGATCAATCACACGCCGAGATTAATTAATACTTTAATAGCATTATACGGAACTATCGTCGATTCTGATTAACGCCCTTCGCCCGCGAATACGGGCAGCATTGTGCCGCCGCTTTACAAACCTCGCGCGCGAGCAAATTGGGATTTAACCGACTCACCGACTGCATATTAGGATCCTTGTACTCTCTCTCTCTCTCTCTCTCCCTCCCGTTTACCTGGGTGAATTTATAGAATCGAAGAAGAACGAACACGCAGTCTCCTGCTTCTGTAGTACAGAATGATAATTTCGCTTCAGACATTTGCGAAGGTTGCCGAATGTACTCGGTGTTCGAGATAAACGCGCGCAGCTGTATTATTTCTCCGAAAGTTACAGAGAAAAAAAATTTTTCTCAAATTTCTAACATATAATAATAATTAAGTGTGAGTTTTACACAAATTTATTTGACATTAAGTATTATATTAACTTTTTTAACTTAAGTTATTTTTTACTGGAAGAATCATTTAAACAGATTTTCCGACCAATAACGCAAATAAAAGTGATTGATATTAGAGGAATCAAAAACACGTAGCGCGCCGCTCGCCGTAAGTCGGGGATCTTCGGAGACGCTCGGGTCCGTCACATGACACTTTTTCAAATTCGGCAAACTTAACGTCGAGCGGGGATCAGTCTGTAACTTGATCTTTCCGCGTACGCGCTTGTTTTTTTCCCGTCTTAAGTAAATTCCACCTGCAAAGTTCAGGAAGCGATAAATTTTGGAGTGTTAAGTCCACTCGACTCGTGATAACAATCTGTGTTATCCTCGGTGTGTCTAATCGGTATTAGTGTCTATTGTGTTGGTAAAATATCGCTCGCTTCGTCTTTGACATTCGCGCACGTAATTCGCATCGTTAACACTCGATCGACGTGTCCTGCGATTGTTATTCACGACATTTGGATCGTCACGTCAACAACGAAATTGTCAAGCGCTCGTTTCGATGTATTCGATAACAGGCAAGTAACTAGTTGAATGCGCGACACACATACAATGTAATCAATATCCGTCACTTTTCGAGATTACTTCTCAGTCGTGTTATTTGTTTACTATTTTATCAACGTTTCTTGGATCAAAACATCGAAAATATGAACAACGATCATTGTCGCAAGATAGATAATCTTCTTGTTTGTAATAAATAATCACAAATAATGTTGAAAAATGTATTTTTCTCAAGCGAGTTTTGAACGAGAACGAGTTTCGAATCGAAAAGATCGATGAGAGAGGAGCACTTGTCGTACGCACAGATACATCTTTTTTTTTCTCTGTTTACATAACCAACCGCGCTCAAGGATACAAAATAGCTGTCGAAATTTTCGGTTGTGCGTTTCGTGAACACCTTATGTGTTACGTGAATATACATATTCGATGGCACGTTTAATCTTGAACGTATTCGAGGCGGTAGACGGCGGTACACGGCCCCAGGACAAATAGAAACTCGAGCTGGCGACCTCTCTGCATAATGCATAACATAGTCGTCTTCTTCATCGTCGTCGTCGTCGTCGTCGTTGCAAGTCGGTGGTCGACCCGGGACTCTCCCTCCCTTCCACGCGCTTTCCCGTTCCTTCGTTAGCCTTTTATCCTTCCTTCGCTTTCCCTTACTTATTCCAGGTAGTAGTTTTCTTCTACAAGGAGATATGCATATATAAGTTCAGCGCGAAAAGAGGACAAAAGACTTGTTTTCTTTTCGTTTCTCTTCTTTTTCCGCCCTTCTGTAAAAGAATACATGCGTTCAATTTGGAGTAGTACACGTCGTCGTACGTACCATACTGCGCAATACGCGCGGGCGAACCCAATCTTCTCGAAGTAATATATTCTCGTGGAGGTTCTCTGCGAGCGCACACACGACAACGCGATAATAACGCGAATATATATATTCTTTCACGACTATTTGAAATTTTAATTTGAAGCTATTGTCATTCGATCGGAATCTATATATTAAAAAAAAAAAATTCATACGATACTCCGCGGTTGAACAAGTAAAAATACACGTTCTCGCACGTATTTTTGCGTCGTCACGTCTGTAAAAAATGAAAACACGATCGAAAGAAGTTTGTGGTCTCTTACACGTAGGTTCCGATCCAAATAGCGAAGGATCGCAGGTCAAAATATCTTCACGATGTCTTTGTTGTTTTGTAGTTTCTTAAATTATTATTTCCTTACATTTCTTTTCCTAGGACACAGCAGTGTCACGCCACCGGAAAAGAAAAATTTAGACTCTGACACGTTTTTTTGAAATAGTCACAGTCTTGCAATATGGAATATCTTTCGTCTTTTACAGCCATTATTTATTAATTGGGGAATTTAATATATTTAATATTAAATAGTACAAAAAAATATAACTTTTTTGTCGAGAAAATAAAATTTTCTTGTTTTTGAGACATTCTTGTTTTCTTCGAAGAAAAAAAAAACGGATTTGGTTTGAAACTTATTTATTGTTACAAAACTTTTTATAAAACACTTTTTCTTTAAAAATAATGGTGGCATTTAAAATTCTTTGATTTGCAATTACGCGTTATTCAACAGATTTAAATTAAAAAATTTGCGCATGGAATTACGATAAAACGCCGCGAGATATTTTACGTTATTACTTTAATAATGCAATTTCTGTTGTACACAGAGAGATAGATAATTTTATTTGCCGCGGGCTTCTCCGTCCGTTACATAAATCGCTGTTGTGTGGTTACAGGAATGACGATCGGTAGCGGTGATGATGAGGCGTGAAAGTTACCGTTGATTCGTCGGACGTCCTGCTTGGGCCATTTGTTTCCAGGATGAGTGTGTCGCTGCGGATTTTGGCTCTGATCAGCTTAGCCGCGCAAAATGTGGCTTGGCCGCAGGATCCCTTTCCGAGACTGCACATCAAATATCGTGAGTAACATCAAAACGAACGAGAAAATACTCGCTTACTTATGAATCAACTGTACTCACAATCAAGTTAAATAGTTTTTTTTTTTTTTTTTTTTCTAACTTGTACCAACCGCGTTTATTGCTGCATGATAGTATATAAGTTTCGCTTCCGTAACAATGTTAACACTTACGCGTAACACTCGCGTAACATATTTTGATAGTTGGCTACTAGTTCTAATATTTGCCACAAGATAACCTTCGTTTAACTGACGCCTCTACCGCAGCAAATTGAATTGGGAACTATCGTGGAATTAAGTGCAATTTGCCTGCTAATTTATTACTATATCCTCAATTTTAGTGCCGAGCCATTTAGTAGAAATTTGTGGCGAAAGATACAGATACCCTTCGCTTAACGTTAAGTCATTCTCTATCGTAACAAAAAGCGATCGATGAAACGAGAGGATGATTGCATCAAAATTTAACGTTGTTCACGATTCTAACTTTTTTGTATTTTTGTTAATAGATTCCGCAGACGCGGTTATCGCGTAGATTACTTTAATTTACTAAGTCGCGACATTTGTAGTGATCGAAAAATTTGAAGTGATGCAAAAATTAGAAGAGAGACAGACGTAGAAATCGGAAAATGATCGCGTCGGTGCGCGTTTTCATGTCGCCGTCGATAAATGTAATTATCTAAATTTCAATATCGACACCTTCGCTTCGAGGGCTCAATAATGATCCATTACTAAATTTAGCGACGCGACGCCGCAGCGATGGCCTTTTGCGAGACGGAATTTAATAAAATGTAGCCACACTTTCACCGCGCTATTTTATAGATTTATCGAGTTACCGAATTGACGGCACAGCTAGCCTTTCAAGAGAGATATACATAGGCGTTCAATTAAAATTAATCTAATTAATCAGTCGCGGAGCGTCGATACTCTTCGTCGCAATTCACGCCGCGGTCGCAAATTTATCGCGCACTTACGGGTGGTTTTTCATTTCGTTAAAAAAAAAAAAAAAAAAAAGCTTCCGTGTGTATGATGATCCCCTATCGTCACGCCTGTAGACAAACATTTACAAGCGTATTTCTTTGACGAATGTGAATTTTTCTTTAACAAAAAATACATAGACAAATAAAAATTGCTCTCTTCTCGTTTTAAACAATTTCGTTTCATAACATTTTATAACAAATTGATTCAAGAATTTAAGTACTAAAATATTTTTAGCACAAAAAATTAATATAAAGAAAGATGATGACGGATAATTAAATTTTTCCCGCAGAGAAAATTTTACCTCGTACACATATGTCAAAGAAAATATATAATTAAAACAAAAATTTCTCTAAAAAATATACAAAATTTCAAACACGTTAAATACATATACGCTATATATTTCTCAAATTTACGCGCTATGAGATGTTTCTTGATCCAAATTCGCGGCGGTCGCGAAAAATCTAAATTTATTCAAAGCGTCTTCCCCGAGTGCCCGAAAAAAAAATTGGCTAAAGCGAACTCGCGGGAAATAATGTAGATAAGAACGCTATCCACCCGGCGGCGGCAACCGTTTATCACGCGCAATCTCCAACGTGCTGGTTAACCCGTGACTTAATTTTCATTCGTATACACAAAAGAAGAAGAGGTTGAGCAGAAATAAAAAAGAGAAATAAAATAAAAGAATCGTCGTGAGAAACGACGGCGGTAGCGACGGGAAGTGGCGCTCAAAGCATTTGTCGCGAGACGACCCCGCGCCATTCTGTACCTCTTCGAGAGGTCGCATTCTGCGCCGGATTTAGTTGGCGACTTTCATACGTGACTCCCCGGCGGCGTATTCACGCGTTGTCAACGGCTGCCCTGTCGATTCAAAGGCGCTTCCCGCGCGGCTCGTGTGAGAACACCCCTTTTCGACCGCACCTGTGGATTTGCTTGTCTCTCATGAACGCGAACATGCCCCAAAAGCGAGCAGACCGATGAGAGGCTAAACATAGACACGCGGGGTAAGCAAAGGGACGAGCAAGATGTTTCCGTACAGGTATCGAAGGAGAAGCAAGGTGCGAGAAAAAAAACTTTCTACGAAGTGAAAGGATTCTTCTTTTGTATATTTATTTTAGTTTTTTACATGAAAACTATCAATTAATTAGTTATTAATTAATTATGACAGATTTATGGCAAGGTTTTCATGTTTAAAAATATTACATTTGATTTGTTATTAAACGCGAACGCGCGTTATTCAGAAAGCAAAAGAACAAGCGAGAGAAGATAATTTCTCGTGTGGGTGTCGAACAAGCGCGAGATAAAATTAATATCTCTGAGAAGGCGTATTTTTTTTTTTTTTATCGCCGATCGAGGTGAAAGGGTTTTTCCTTTTTTGGCTATTGCAATTTTAATTAATTAATTACGGTCCACGCATTTCTCGTGTTCAAAACGCGTTACGTTTGATTTATACGTCGTATAAGAAATTTTGCAAAAATAATATTTTTAAATCCAGACTGATTTATGACCGTGTACGCATCTGGATATTGTAATGTTTGTTAACGACTCGGCGCTTTGAAGCGAAAAACAAAAGATTTATACGCGTTGCATTTACGATACACACGTCACACATCGCTCTCGTCCGCGTCATTTTATTACCTTACGATAGAACGTGTTAACGATAGAATCTACCTACCCCGCGCCGGGGGGGGGGGGGAGAGTGGAATTTTGACTCTGTCACTCTGAGAGATTTACTCGCGTGAGGTATCGAAAAATTACAAAGGTCGCCGCCGCCGTCGTTTTCGCGTCGCGTCGCGTTCGATCGCAATACGCGCGTCGTCGCTTCTCGTCGTAAACAAAGATACAATCGATAATTTCCGGGGAAATCGGGGATGACGGCTTTTCGGAAGTTCAGCCGACCGGAAGAGAGAGGATCACACGCTGCGGCGGCGACGAGACATCGGCCAGGCGTGCGGGGGTTAACGACCGTTGGAAATCCACCACCGTCGGCCGGTGATGGTGGTGGAGATCCGCCTCGGAGCTTTTGACGCGAATCAAATATTGGCGTGTGTCCTGTCGATCGGCGGCCCGCGCGCACGCCATCGGTGCCGCGCGGCCCGCTTTGGTAAATCCTATTGAGTATTCAATTACGGTGGAAACGCGCGCGCGGGGAAACGAGAGAGGAATATATACGTACCTGTACGTACGTACGTACATACGTACGGTCGCTCGAGATGAAATTGAACGCTCGCTCGACGTGTGTATAACAGCGAACGTCACAAATGTCAGAATATCCTAAGGAATTTATTGAAGCGTCGCGCATACCGCGCCGCGAGAGAGAGATCTATGGTCGCGTCTCGAATTCTTCTTTCGATAATTGATTTTTGGCTTGAAATCGATGACTTTCCGTTACGTTTCCGAATAGTTTCCGAGAGCGTCACAACACGTTGTTATTACCTCGCATGTCGAAGTGTTGAGTAATATCTCCGCGGTGTTAATGTAGGTTAGTCCATTCGCGCTGCGTCGCCACGACGACGACGTATAGGAAGCCATACACACTCGACTCTCGGCAAGAGTAAGCTCGTTAGGGCACGAGGAAGAAACTTTGTTAAGCTCGGAGAGACCCGCGTCACTACGGGTATACAGTCCGAGTGCAATGTGTGTGTGTGTTCTCTGCGTGCTCTTTCTCTCTCTCTCTGTCTCTCTTTTCTCTTTCTCTCCCTTTCTCTCTCTATATCGAGTTCGCGCGCACCAAGAAAGCTGCATCAGCTGCGGGCGCAATCGGCAGTTCGCTCTCTCTCTGACTGCACACTCTTGATCAAACCCTCCCCGAACGAAGCTTGAATTATTCTTCCGGCGTTTGCAGGGTGCTGGTTATAGAGCGACGTCGAATATTCCGGCATCGACTTGGAACTTCGCTAAGTAGCGTAAATGTACCGTAAACGATAGCCCGATATAACGCATTCTCTCGTCGGACATGCCGACGGCGATTCGCCACCGACTGTTAATGCAATTCGATTCCAGAAGAAGGGAGAGAACGAGAGATCACACGAGTGCCCATCGAATTTATTTCTGTTGAATTGGGCTAAATCGTTTGGTTAAATTAGCAGCGGAAATGTAAATTTTTATTATCTCCGCCGCGTCACACGACGACATTTTTTTTTTTTTTTGTCATCGCATCGAATTCATTTCCGTGAACGGTAATGGCTTCTAAAATTTTTACTAAATTGAATTGCGCTTTGCCTTGTGTGCTCGATTTTTTTTCTTTTTTTTTTTTTTTGCGTAACATGATGATGAACAAATTTCTCTTACGTTCGCTTTAATTTCGCGCCCCCGATCCAATATTGCACGACGAGCGTTTCATTCAACCGATTTCTCGCATACAGAGTCTCGCTCGATTTCGCGACACATATTTCTGCATAACAAACAACATAGAGATTTCCAGGCGCGCATTTCTGATCTCGCCAGCTTTAAACTTTGATGAGATCGAAAACTAATCGTAGGTTCCGCGGCGGCGGCGGTGGTTCAGATTATATCATATGTAATTATGAAGTTGATTTAGGTCCGGAAGCGATACCGGGGGGAAACTGCGTCTGTAACTAGCGGGGTAACTTAATTCTGCATTAGAGGGTGGTTCTCTCCCCCCCTCCCCCATTTAACGGGCGCAATGCGGTACCCTTAAAGACATATCTCAGAGAGAGATTTGCATTCACGTAAATACCCTTTAGTAAGCGCGCTCGGAAGTAAACGGGGTAACTTTCCACGGGGGCTCAAACGCGAAGCTATTCTATTCCCGCGTTTTGATATATGTATACCCCTTGGAACGTGTGTCTGAACAACGCCGTTCGACAAATACCGCCGTGTGCAGTCTGTGTGCTCGCTGACCGTCTCAAGGAAAATATTTCTCTTGTGAGTAGAGCTCTCTGTGTACAAATTTTACATCGCGCACGAACGGCTATAATAACCAGCTGAGACAAATAGACGCGACGAGACGCGAGAGAATTAAATCTTTCTCTCTCTCTCTCTCTTTTACAAACACACACACACACACACACACACACTCTGTCGCTTCTTGCGCTGCGAATTGAAGGGCGAAACTATCTTTTAACGTAATTATCGTATACGCGGAGATCGTAAAGTAAATCGGCAAACTTTCCAGACGTATTTGGTCGTCGGAAAACAGGAGTTAATTTTCTACGGATAAAAATCGAAGGACTAATATATATCTCTTATTGCCGCGCGCGATCTAAAATAAAATAGATTTTTTTTTCTTTCTTCAAAAATAGATTTTTGCTGCGCGGAGAAGATTAAAGCAAAGATAAGAGTATTTGTGAAAATTAACCCATGTCACAAAAGAAATTGCGAAAAAAGTGCGTTTATTCTCGCAAAGATGGAGCATTACGCTTCGAAATTGCTTTCTGCTTGAATCTCGGCTGAATAAATAATTTATTTCGAAACGTGACAAAAAAAAAACACGTACGCGAAAAAAAAGACAAATTTTTATCTTCACTGAGAAACCTCGGCGCGCACGGTATTTAATTTTGAAATTTAATTTGATTAATAAGCATCGCAAATTAAACTGTTTTTAGTGAAATATACTCTTTCAAACTGCAAACAGCCAAGGAAACCTTGCCTTTGACTTGATTTCAAATGGACCCAACTTCAACGTGAACTCAATTTAGAAACTTAAGTAGCATGATGGAAATGTTGAAGATGAGAAAGATACGACAAACAACGGCATTCTGTTAAATATTTGTAAAGAAAAAAGTTAGTTCGCGTATTTATCAATGAATCTCTTCAGATATAATATAAAGCGAAACGCGATACTCCCCGAGATACTTTGAGGCAATGCCGGCTGGTATAAACACGCAAAATTATTATTATGATATTTATCACACTCTGGTATCAGTGGAAACAAAAAAGCGTTTCGCCAGCTCGTGAATAATTGAATAAACAATTTTTTGAGATTGATACAAATTTAGTTTTCTACCGGAAAAAGCGTGTGTAAATAATCACTAATTAATTCTATCAATCTTCATTGTTGTCACTTTTATCTTGACACTGATTGGACGTTTCTCGAATGTGTTTCTCGATTCATGTCATATGAATCAAGAGACACGGCACTTGTCTCGCGCCGTTTGAACGCAACTTTGTTGCGCGTGTCTTTAAAAACGTAACTAAAATAAAGTCACATGACAGTGAGAAGAGGAAAAACAACACGTGACTGTAGTCACGTTTTTAATAACGCGTGATTAAAGTACAGTCACGTGTTGCTTTTCCACTTCTCCCTTTCACGTGACTTTAGTCACACTTTTGAAGACTTTAGTCACGTGTTGTTTTTCCACTCTTCCATCTCACTATTTTTTTATTTTGATTTTTATGCGTTATTTCTGCGACATCTCTAATTTGTATTATATGGTTTATAAGACGTATATAGAAGCCGTCATCGCAGTGACAGATTGTGTTCATTGACACTACACGTTAAAATAAAAACAATAGTAGCGCGCGCTTGTGTTGTGCTAAGTCTAAATAAAAAATGTAAGTTTTCTTTTTCAAAAATCGCAACATTTGTTTCAAAAATATAAAATAATAGAATATTAAAAATGAATTATTCAAAAATATCGCAATTGCAGATTTTTGTGAAATAAATAAATAAATTTGATTTTAATCGACTGAAATAAATAATATAAAATAATTTTAGAATAATCGGAATAATTTCGAACGCCATCACGAATTAGTTAATTTTAGAATTTTCCGAAAGAGACGTGAGAAAGAGATCGATTTAAAACGTTGCGTAAAAAAAAAAACCGTTTACACAAACGTCGAGAAGGACAGAACACAACAAAACCGAGCATTATTCTAATTAGAGACTCGGACATTCAACCGTGCAATGAATAAATTGCGACGGTCGATGGCCGGTGTACGTTTAGGGTATTTTCCCGTGGCGGACACACAACCACCGCGTTACGCTACCTCGCCATGAGATCGTTCGAGTGGATTCTCGTTCGTTGAGCCAATAGTCCTGCGGCTGACGAGCGATTTCAACGGCGCGAGAACTTGGTGTATATCTATATGTGTCTATGTGTATGTGTGTGTGCATGTGTGTAGTAAAAGAAGGAAGGGAAGAATGCTTTCGAGGTGATTGATCGTCTCGCGAGGACGACGCCCCTTTCGTCCTCGCGCGACCGACGTTCATCCGACCGATCGCTACGCCGCACTGCACCGCACGATATCGCGCCCCGGCTTCCACGTTTCCCGTCAATTGGCGATTCGCGCCACCCGCGTGGAATACATGCCTGTGTAATGTCCGACCGATTAGCGTATCGGAAGAAAAATTGGAGTGGTTCGCGCGACGCGCCCCACCTCCAACGGGAGATAATTGAATTCGGCCGCGCCACTCGCTCCCGCGCGTGTTATAAATATTCATTAGCGATTTAACAGAACGTACTCAAGATAAGATATCGATTCCGGAATTGATCGGGCGGTCCGCCCAAAGTTTGACGACTTATTTTATTATCACTGTGTACTCAACATGCCGGAATTAATATCCATCATATTTTTATTTGGAGTATATATTTGTTCAAATTAATTTTTTGTATCGGATTTTATTTTAAAGACAATTTGATTAGATGTTTTATCTCAATTATTTTTATAACACTTTTTATTTCATTTTATTTCAAATATCTTGCTGACAGAATTATGTCTTTCAGCCGGACGGTTTTGTTAAAATTATCATCGGATAATAAAATGGATTGCATAAAAAATAACGATAAATTCTGAAAATGTCTATAAACACGTATTGTAACAAGCATCTGTTGTCATTTTATAAACGTCATTTTCACTTTTATGATTTGTTTATAAATCATGAAAATCTTTCTTTGCGAACTTTCAAATTAAATTTATTGCCGTATGTTTGATATTAAAAGTCGTGCAAGAAAATACATAGAAATATACTTTTTTTTATGAACATTTCTTTGTTCGCTAAATTATTTATTATCCGAACACATTGTTGTTCGAGCAAGCTGCACGCTGATGATTCCGCATCGCGGTTGCGAACCAGGTTGTCTGGTTACGTATTCCTATATGAAGATCGTAATTAATAACAGCTGGCTATATTTAGTGCCGCATCTGACATTCGCAGTTCGGCGGTCGATAGAGTTGAGAGATTGCGCATAGTGATATAAGGCGAGAGACATACATCAGGAATACAAATTGAGCCGCGATGCGGAGAAAGTACGCACATTTGCGGGAGGAAGCACGCTTTCGAGCGCCATAAGAGAAGGTGAAATTAGCGATTCGATAGTTTTTTATGACGCGTTAAGCGCGAGTTTCTAATAAGTTTTTTTTTTTTTAACACACACACTCCTGTCGTTTCCTCAAAGAGAATGTCACTGACCGCGGTCTCACCGTAAAATTTTAAATGTTCGATAATTTTCTCGCAGAGTTATTATTTAACGCGTTCTCTCTCTCTCTCTCTCTCTCTCTCTCTCTCTCTCTCTCTCTCTCTCGCGTTATTTGATACAATTCTTTGCGGAAATTTTCAAACACAAGATCACTGAAATAGGCCACAAATGGCTGGCTTTTTATCGAGGAAAAAAATCGCAATCCAGAAAGCGCGTTACATCTTTGATCAAATCCGAGACGGCAAAAAAAGATTTATATAAAAGGAGACGTCTTAGTCGAACTGGCTTAGCTGCCACAAGCCGTGTTGCGCATCGTTTATCGAAGTATTCGCTTCGGATATCAATATCAGGTATGCAGGTGCGGAATCCGTCGTTCGTTCCGCGAAGCCGTGTCGTAAGCAAAGCGCGCGGATACATAACGTTTGGATTGTTGCGGTCGTTGCACGTTCGTATGAATCCCGTGCAGTTACGAGCGAGAGGACGCGAAGGCCGACCTGCAGATACATATCTGAAATAAGCCGGATAAACGAGACACGTCGTAGTACAGACGACGTTGTCGTCCCGCGCTAGTACGTCGACCTGTTAATTCGCAACGCGTTTGCATCGCGATGAAAATTGCTTTGCGAAAGAGAGAGAGAGAGAGAGAGAAAGAGAAAGAGCGGTCAAATAGCAAGTTTTTCAGCGCATATAAAACAAATGCTAACTATCGATAAGCATTTAAGCTGCAATAAATCCGGCACCGATCGGTATATATCGCGCGGACATTTCATTCGATAGAGAAGGGGGAGGCAGTTCGAACGCAGATAGTCCGCGAATACCCGGAATATTTGCGTGTATGGTGTATATTCTGCTGTTAATCCCGCGTGTCGCCAAGCGAGATGGAGGTAACGTCGGTAATTACTCTGTTTTGTGCTTGTCCCACCCACGCACAATCTCTCGCTCGTAATAGAATTTTACAAATGAGGAGATAATTGACAATTACATAATTCACCGATCTAAAGTGAGACGACATTTTTTTTTTATTCGTAAATTTCGTGAGCAGTTTCGAATTTCGTCAACATTTTTTAATACCACGTATTGATAAAACTGTCTATTAGTGAAATAATAGAAGTTAACAAAAAATGGTATATCTCGATCGCCGCTTTATTGCAAAAATTCAATTTTTATTGTAGATAATTAATTTGACCGTCGGAACTACCTTTTTTTTTTTTTTCAGAATTCTATCTTCAAAACTACACAAATAATGAACAAATATAGATCCGTAACCAGATTTTCTGCATTCGATTTGACACGAAAAACAATTGTAGACAAATAAATGCGATGAAAAAGTTTCAATTTTTTCCCGAGGTTTTTTTTTACACAAAGATAACGAGCGAATGTGGAACTATAATTAATCAGATCTCGTGATTTTTCCATTTTGTTTTCTATGTGATACGTGAAAAAATTCGACGTCGGCGCTCTGAAACGTTTAATTCGCGTCGCCGTCACATAAACATTCGATATTCGAAAAGAGACGAAGCCGAGGTGCGCGACGCGGCGTACAAGCGTAGCATCGACGTGGAGGAAAATGTGTGCAAGTGTGTGTGGAAAATTGCAGATGCTGCACGCGCGGCGCGGTGCCGTACTTGCAAACGACGCGGTGTAGCCGCGGGACACCGCTTTTCCGAGATACACCCAATATGAAATAAAAGAGATAAACGGAGCGAGCGGAGCGCGGCCGGCCACGACACACACACATACATACGCGAAAAAACACGCGCGCGCTCGTTTATGTGTGTGTGTGTGTGTCTACGCGGACATTAGGCGGGTCGGACTTTTTTCAAAAACACACACGCGCGCCGATAACAAGCGATACCCGCGAGAGTACGAATTTTCCAGATTGTATAAACGTTTCGCGTGCGCTATTAGATTCGTCTGGTCTGAATTTCAAACCCCTCGAAAGAAAAATGCGCAGCGCAATACAGTGAACGACGATGGGGAGAGACACGAGGTGAAAGAACTGATTTATCTCCCATCTGCGTGCGTATATCGTGTCGCGTCGTTGTCTAGGTCAGGGCTGTCGAGAGTAGACGAAATGTGAACGAATCCGTTCCGTTCGCCGGTTTTTCGTCGGCGTGCGAAATTGTCGCGCGCGAAAATTTCGTGTCCCTCCGCGTCGTTGAATTTTAACTCGATGCCCGGTGTGTGATCTACGGTTCCCTGGAAACCGACCGATAGCCGTTTCATGAGTTATGGCTTGCCGCCGCACGCTGATGCTGCAAAATACCGCGTATACACGTCGTCGAGTGTATGTATGTGTACATACAAATTTGTATATAGTATATATATATATATATATATATATATATATATTGTATTATTTACGCGCGCGCACATACATATTCACACACACACAGACACAATTAATAACATCTCCATCTTTTTATTATTTCGCGAGTTTATTAAAATACGCTCGAACATTGTTGTTAGACAAATACGACGCGCGCGTTACAAACAAGTTGATTAAAATAAAATATATATTTTATTTATAACGTTTTACTTTGCGCGAGAGTATTTATTACGAAATAATAACGCAACTTCGACGAATGGCAATTTTCATAATGTCAGAAAAATAAAATTGATGCAAAATGAAATTGTAAACATTAACGAGCCAATAATATAGCGCATGTTCTGTAAATGGGTTTTGAAAATGATAAACATGTATGCGCACTAATTGATACGATATAATAAAATAAAATATCGCGATAATTACGCGCGCTTGTGTGTCTGTGTGTGTTTGTGTTTGTGTTTGTGTTTATATATACGTGATCATTATCTTTTCTTCGCTCGTCGAGATAAATGAACGTTAAATAATCGGGCGGAAATTTTCATTGATATATGAAAAACTTGTCATCGCGTGATCATTAATTTCCGAGTGTTTATCGCCGCCGCCGCTCTTTGTGTAAGCCCCATAAATAAATGTTAATATGGCTTTTAAATTTAATAAAAGATTCGAACGGGATAAAAGGAATATACGGAGGTGGCTGTGAACGATAGATAGCGGCCGTCGCACGAAAATTGGAACACATTGGGGAGCTAAAAATATACAGAGAATCTGTGTACGTATGCTAAACACACATCGCGGGATTTTTCACGGGTTTCATAGAAAATATATATATAAACTCGCGTCCGCAGAATATATATATACACGTATATGTCAAAAAATATAGATTAATATAAAAAATATAGAAAAATATTAGATATTTTTGTAAAGTGATTTTTTTTTTTTTTGAAACGCGAGAGGCACTTGTGCGCGCGCGCGCTCTCGTAGAAATCGCCGCGTCGGACTGACCATCCGGACCGGATACGACAACGAGCATAATGGTCGGCGACAATAAGTGGATATTAGGCTTTCTGGGGCAGAATGCTTTTCAGTGTAATTTATGATTTTCACCGTCGGGATGAAGTACCGTCGCTCCCTGTTTCGAACCAGATTTTGGAGTATTGCCCAGTAGTTTAGTAATTAACACACGGTTCAAGTGAGACGCGACACACATGAAAATGTCTGTAATTTAAAGACAACAGTCAGGGTTTTTGTTTGTTCGTAGTGTTTCTTTGTTTTTATTTTAAAACGTTTTAAAACTCTCAGCTCTCTTTTAAGATACAATTGTGAGATATTTCCTGGCAACGTCTAAAAGCAAAACTACTATTGGGTTTGGTCTGTTCTCTCACAAATTTCTTTACAAATTCCTTGCGCGATGTTCGGCGTCCACCGTGGGATTGACCGTGTAGCGTAAAGTAAATAAAACAACTCCATGCTTGAAAAATATATTTTTGCGAATATCGTTGTTTCCGCTATATAACTATTGTCATGTGTGTGTACACTTGGGGTTCGAGTTACATCGCTGTTTGCGATATTCTCGATACTGTTTTTTTTTTTTATTTTTTTACAAAGAAAACGACGTTTTACGGTGCGCGCACGCGGCGATTTTTGCGGTAATTTGAAGCAAAAATTGAAATAGACGGATATATATAAGCCCAGAAGAGAAACATATAATCTCAAACGATTCGATTAAAAAACATCTTTGTTAGTTTTTAAAAGCTGCTGCTTTTGAAACTAACACACACCGTTGTTTAAATACGAAGTGAAGTATTAATCTTGTTTTCTTGACAATCGTAATGTATTTATCTATGTTTACAGTCTTGTATTTGATATGTCAATTATATAAACCATTACATCATATTTGCATTGCAAATGTGAAATGTTTTTTATATAAGTAAATGTGTATCATACATATATAACTTATATTTCGCACATATACAAACATTCGGAAATATAAAATATATTGCAAGTTATTTTTTTTTATAACTTTTAACCGCGCCAGCGCTTAGGTCAATTTTATTTTGTAATTATTCGAGTGCGCGCGCAAATAATATATGCAGCGGATAAATTACGTAGTCCCTTTTTCAGAGAGTTTGCGATTTTCTGCACACGTTTTCGAATTTTCGCGAAGTGCTGAAATACTCGGTTTCTCCGTGAGTCGAGAGATCTTCAGTTTGCGGCGCAGTCTGCATTTCGCTTCCACGACTCGTTTGCATTTTCGGTGGGGAGCACGCGCGCAATATTAAAATTATACTCATGTTAGAGAAGTGGCGGCAGCGGCGACCGCTAAGAATTCAAAGCGAAAAAGCACAAAGCGGCCCATTTGTGTTCAGCTCATATTCTCCGGTGTGTGTCTCCGCAATCTCTCTCGCGCGCAAAGAAGCAGAGGCTTTTTTCGATAGAGAGATATATGGGGCTCGCACTTCGGGCTTTTAACTCTGCAAAAGTGTATACGCGAGATAAGTACTGTTACGTTTCGAGTAACGTCTCGCTTTTTGATAACAAATATTTTACATATTCGCGAAGCACTTAGCCACTGTAAACCGCAGTAAACAACATTATTTCCATATAGATTCAACGATCAGTCGCAGTCTAGATCAATAGCAGAGTTTTATTACAAAAATACCGCGGAGATAATGTTTTTTTTTTTTAAATATCTATACGCGTTTCAAGAAAATATTTAAAATTTTTTAAATTCTGCGATATATATTTTTAGAATATATTTATTTTCTTTCTTTGTCAATCAACGTCAAAAATTCTCGATAACGTTCGCTAAATATGCGTACGCATAAAATTCCAATAAAAATTCTATCAAATTTCCCTCGGGAGCTCACTCGAGATTAATCGGAGCAATATACGATTTCCCTTATTTTCTTCCGCCAAAAATTCACTCTTTGCCGGAAGCTTTCTATTATTCCTCATTTGAAAATCAGAATCTCGACGTTTTTCTCTCGACATCGTCGCCGTCGTCGCCGTCGTCGTCGTCGTCGTCGTTGTCGTCAAAACGCTCCTCTTAAATTGCCCGAAGAAGTCTGTCAGTGGAAAATAATGCGGTAGAAGTGGGACATCTGCGCGCGAAGTACCTTTTACGTGATATCCGATCAGAAAAATCAGGTGACTTGGGAGAACGGTCGCGCGACGACGCGACATTGCGGATATTTTTTGGGAGTTGGTTCGTAACGTCGCTCTCTCTCCCGTCGTCGGAGAGAACGGCAAATGCGGGTCGTGTTCCTAACGAGCTTACTTACATTTGGAAGTCGGTGTGCGCATCGAGAGCGGTGTCGGGCGTAGTCTCCGCCTGTTACTATCGCAACGACGACAACGAGTGTAATCGCGTACCGTGACGAGGCCAACGAGTAGTGTGGCACCTTTGCCTTCCTACGTCGCTTTCTCTCTCTCTCTCTCTTTCTCTTTCTCTCTCTATTCCTCTCCGCAAAGCAGTTTCCCATATTACACGTGCGTCTACTTCCCGTTTTTCGCCCGACCTGGGATGGTAATTACGAGGGCGCAGTTGGCTGGTAACGTGCACCGGCGCGGCGCCCCCGTGAGAGCGACCGACTCCTTCGAACTCGCAGAGATCTCTCGCATAATATACATATATGTAAGATAATATCCGCAGAATCGACGCACATATACGCGATATGTGCCGGTGTGCCCGGTTTAATATTGCAGAAGCGCGTGTCCCCCGTGATATAAGCCCCGCCACCACACAGTCTGGAGGTTCAACTTCCTCTTCGAAAAAAAACTTGACACTTTTCACTGGTATTTTACTTTGCTCGCGATGTTTCCGCATTTTTCCCGATGAAAGTCTTATTAATGGCCGGTGGAAGCTCTCGCAAGCACACGGAACTCAGGTGGGTTAAAGTACGTGTATAAAAGCGGAACATTGAGGCTTTGAACAAACGGTCGGCGCGCGCGAATTGCAGGTGCACTTCGCGCACCGGCCTCTTAATCTTTTTTGTAAACCTCGCTTTTAGCTTTTAGCGTGGCGTATAAGAGCGGGGCGCGCAAACGCCGCTGAATGCCGGCGTATCCGAATGCTTTTATCGCGGGACATCGAGAAAAGACGGAGTATCATTAGTAACCCAATACACACCCGACGAGAATGGCAATACATAGGATTTTGAAGAGGAGCTATTTTTTCTCTCTCGTCTTCTTTTTTTTTTCTCCGTATTTTTACAATTGCATTATTTACTTTACTTCACGGAGATTAACTTCACTTCAAAATACCTAAAGCATTGTTTTTTTTTTATTTTTTTTTTTTTTATTTTAATGCTGTTAACCTAAAAATTGCGAGATTAAAAATATTTCTCACGCCATCTTTCTCGCATCGATCCTCTTTCGTTGTATTTATTTTTACGATTCTATATTTGCTCTTTTATTTCGGGGAATTACTTTCGCGAGGAGATCCAAAAAGAAAGCCGTCTTTTACCGCTGTTTAAATTTTAAGTTACCATGATTAGAAATAACTTTTCGCACGTCCGTCCACCATTTTGCACCATTTCCTCGTTCGATTTACGAGCGTCTTCAAGTATATACACATTATATCGGAAATTTCTCTCTCTAATGGACCGGGACGGAAAAAGATAACCGGGTGTTCTTGCCGGTCGAGTGAGGTATATTCTCATATTTCGTTTCGGCGTGCGAATGCGAGCGCGGCGGGGAAGCCTCGGAGTTTACGAGCCGAGCGCGCGGAGGAGGAGGAGGAGCGGTTTCGCCGTTTCGCGTCACTTTCGTCGGCGCCGAGACTTTACGATCCCCCGTCGTATTTATACGATCGTTGGTTTATACACGTGGAAACTTCTTACTTACGCAGCGTACGTACATACGGCGCGTGAGAAGAAGCTCGAGAGGCGGCCGCGACGTGGAGTGGAATGAAATGGAATAACAGGATGGCGAGAGAGAGGGGAGGGCGAGAGAACGGAGAAGGAGAGGAAAGAAAGGTGAGAAAGGAACGAGGAAGAGAGAAGAGCGCAAGGGGGAAAAAAGGAGCTGTGTGTACGGAAGAGGGTTGGAGGACTCGAGTGCCCGTGTGCTGACGTCGAAACGCGGCCGAGTATCGATTGTCCTATCCGCTCTACGACGTGTCGACGTTTCCTTCTCTTCCTCGTCGCCTTTTGAGCCTCAGACGACGGCGGCGCCTCTTTCCACGTGACCGGTTTAATTTCGATCACTTCGCCCCGTTCTTACACAGCGAGGGTTCCACCTTTCACTCCGTGTTACAGATTTCGTTCGCGAAATCGCGCAAAGTGTATGCTGCATCTGCCCCAGATGAGAAATAACGTTATCTCTTGTACCGTCTTAATTAGCGGGTACGGTTTTTCCATCGGACAATCATAATTGCAATCGCACATAATTAATCTAAGCGCGCGGTAGATACTTGAAATGTAAAAGATGCAAAACGTAATTATGTCGTATATTGTAGAAAAAAAGAAACAAATTGGTGAAACAAAGTTTCTTTGCGCGAGAAATCGTCGCGGTCCAAGTTGCAAGAAGTATTTCCTTCTCGACAAAATATATCGATAAAGAGTATACGTGCGCATACATATATGTATGTGTATATATATATATATATATATATATATACATATATACATACACATACATCGAGGAGACATACATATACATGTCGGCGGAATAAACGAATGAACGGAACTCCGGAGAGTTCACTGTTTTCTCTGCCGTGTTTCCCGCCGCGGACAAAATGGAAAGAGGTCTGAGGCGGGACAAAGTTAAATACGCTTGGGAATGTAATCTCACGGTAAGAGCGCGAGAGGAAACGGGAATATAAGAGGATAGCGGAAAGGCGCGGGGGGGGGGGGGGTGGTAGCTTTTTTCGCGATAATAGCGTAATAATCGAAACGAAATACCGGCGGGATATTGCGCGGAATTTAATGAGGAAGATCATTTTCATAGGCGAGGGGCGCGAAGAAAAAAAGAGAAGAAGAAGAAGAAGAGAGAGAAAAAAAAAAAGAAAAACGGAAAAGCGGGGTAGATATCAGCGGGCGTAATCAGAGGTATTGTTCTCGCGGGAAGACAACTGTTGTTTATGGAAAACGTTACCGGCAATTGCCGTGATGAAGACACACGCGGGACGAGGGATGGAGGGGGCGGGGAGGGGATGGCGGAAGATCAAAACACGAGCTGAACAAACCGGGCGCCATCACTGGCTGGAGGAATAAATTTCACGGAGGAGGAAAAAATGAAATAAAGAAGGCGAGAGAGAGGCAACCGCGAGGGGCGGCTGAACTTTTAATGCGAATCAACGGATCGCGGCCGCGAACTTTCACGCGCCAACTATCACGGAAATGAAAACGCTCGGACTAGAAACAAATTTTTGATAAATCGCCGCGAAACGACGCCACTTTGCACCCGTCGGAACGGGGAGAACATTATTTTTTGCATCTCTTTTTGGTGTATATACTTTTTTTTTTCTTTTTCTTCTCCGCGCGAGAACCACTTTCTTCACTCCCTCGCACCCCTCATCCCTCCGCTCTTCCGGAGGAATATCTACCGAATGCAATTTAATATTATCCGCGCGCGCGCGCGCGTACATACTGCCGGTACAGTACCGTATGCGTGCGTGTATACCGTGTCCTGGCAGGCAGACTTCGCTTTGCATACCGCCAACTCGTCCGCATTCATTTACACTAATGCACCACAATTTGCGTTGCATTTGTCGCGGTGCGCAGCGTAACGCGGTACGACGAATGTGCGGTCTGTCTTTTATCTCCGTACGGGCGCGCGCGTTAGCCTAGTACGTATGTACGTTTGCGCGCACACACGATGGTAATCGCATCCAGCGTATACTGAGTGGCCGGGTAAGTCGTGACAGAGGGTGATTCTCCCGGTGGAATAAACTTTTACGACCGGTTGCGCGCAGTTTTCGAGAAAAAATGACTCGGGGATACGCGGAAAGAAGAGAACGCGAGCTTGAATCAATAAAATCGTGATAACGTCGTTAACACAGTTCGAATCGCGCGAGATGCACTTTACACCAATTAATAAACACAAAACTATTTCCATACTCGGAATTTGTTTCCGAAATCCATGCAGCTGATTGAAATTGTTTACATATATTTGCATATATTTTTGCATTAGTTTTTTTTTTCGTTCGAAACGTCGATGTTTCTAGACGCACCCTATACATCCGCGCTGTTCGTCTCGCTGATGGCATAGACGAGCGATGGCAACGTCAGAGGCGAGCCGGAAATTGCTATAGCGGCGGAAGACGAATCCGTCGAATCGGGGACAAGCGCGCTTGTTTTCCCGTCTGCAAAACGCTAAACCGATCTCCGCGACCACCGCGCGACGCGCGGCTCGGCTCTCTCAACGCGCAAATCGAGAGTTACATCGCGCCGGACGCGTCGACATCGAAAGCTCAATCCGGTTTATCCGGTTGCCGGATCATGAAGTCGATGAGATAGAATCGGTACCGAGGAAAAAGTGCCCGGGCAATTTCCGTTAACCCCCTTAAGCCGACTATTATCCACACGCTTGATGACTATATAATTGCCAATATTGATAGCGCATTCGTCGGTGTACGTAACGTCGGAAGCGTATTTAAGCGACCATCAGAGACGTAATGTCGATGTTTCACCGTGTATATATATCGCCGATGATACGCGATCCAGAGCGAGATATGCGATAACCGCAAAAATACATACGAGAGCAAAAAATTGACTATTTAGTTTTAAATAGAGAAAAATGAAAATCCATTACGCGGAAGTTGAATAGGTCGTTGTTTTCCTCTCTCCTGTGTGTATAGAAGTTAATTTTGAATCGAGTTTTAAGACACAATCGCACGCGAAAAAAAATAAAAAACAGCACGTGGTGTATAAAAATGACGATACCAAATAATTAATCTGTCAATCAAAATTGGCATCCGTATTTCTGCACCCGAGGCAAGTGTCACGTTCGTTTTAAACCCGTTGCATAAAACTGTGTGTTTCAAGAAATAGAAAGATCTGTTTTTTTTATTTTTTTTTATTTCAATCCCTTCGTGTCTCCCGAAGAATATCTGATTGATTTGCGTCAGCGGCAGAAAATTTAAATCTATTTTTAAGATAAGTGAAAATTAGTATTAGCACGTTATTAAAAATTAATGAGATTGAAGATACATTCACACGCGCGCGCGCTTGCGAAATTAAGTAATTGTACCACGCGAACACAGTTTTTATTTTTTTTTTTTTTTTTTTTATCGATTGCAGCTTTCGCGACAAGAACTATTGTAACGTTATACATTTTAATATTTCATACACAACGTCAAACACCATTAATCTTATGCAGATATCGGTAAACGCTTCCGTCCAGAATGTTGCTTTCTTGGAGATATGACCTCTCGCGCAAGAAAATCCATTTTTCTTGCAAAGCCTTCGCCCAGAGTAAATAAATTCATCATACGTGTCTTACATCGGAAGAATTCGCCGGCTTTGATTTTTCACGCTAATTTCGCAACAACGACGCCGTTCGGCGGTGGCGGCGAGCAAAGCAATTTCTCAAATTTTGCATTCGGAGCGCTTGACGTTATTTTGGTCTTTGGAATTTTGATATTGTTTTCGAGATAAATAATTTCTTTCTTTCACGCGCGTATTTCTTATGTTTTAGCAAGAGAGATACGTACTATACATGTGATATATACTTATATAACACCCTTAGTTGAATTTATGCACCTGCTGCGGTGGCTTAAGTTCATTTCCACGCGCGGAAAATAAATTTCGCGTATGGGAAGGAAGCGAGCCGGTAATTCGAATTGTGCCCGGACGCGGGCGTATATAAATTACGGATTAAGCTGCAATTAATTAAGGTTACATTCTTCTCGACTAAAAATCTAATTGTACGTACTTAAAGTGGGGAAGAAATGCGAATTAGCGAGCCCGAAAGTCGCGTTTTACACACCTCTCTCACTTGTAAGACTCGACTCTTTGGTGTCTCTCTCTCTCTCTCTCTCTCTTTCTTTCTTTCTTTGTCTCGACGTTAGAAGCGGGTATAATGCGCGAAAGAACGGAGGAAGGCTCGAAGAGAGACTCGTATTAATTAACCGTGGGCGCGGGAGCTTCCTCACGTATACGTCTAATTTGCTCCGCGGCGTTTCCTTCTATTGTACATATCGCACTTACGTACAGAGCGGAGAAGAGAGAGACCGCGTCGGGAGAGACCCAACTATACGGTATTAACAAACGCGACGCCGAGAGAGGTGCAACGACTCTCGCGGTCCGCGGCGCTTCCCTTCCGGTCGTGGCCGGTCTCAGGCCGGTCGTCGTAGTAAATCATCTAGCTCCGGCGCAGCAGGTTGCACTTGCTGCTGCTGCTGCTGCTGCTGCCGCCGTCGTCGTCGCCGCAACTTGTCCGCGGCTCCGCCAGGTTTATATGCGCACACCGACCCCGAAGTGAAGTGCAAAGCCTTCGTCCGCGCTAATCCTTTAACGACCGCGTTAGATAAATATTACCCGCCGTCCGCCTTCCGCTGATGTGGCGTAATACATGGTAGCCGACGTATTATTCCGCGCGACGTTACTTTCGGTTAATTGTTTCATTCGCAATTGCGCGGCGAGAGACCGCGGTCGGGCGACGATTTTACAGAGTGCGGTCGCGCGCGGTGTTTAATTATCATTTTTTAACGTCGACCGGCTATGCGCGCGCTTTTGAATATCTATACACGCTCGCTACAATTGCCGTTTCATTGTTTTGTCATTATATTTTGCGGGATATATACGTACGTATAATAATAACAATAATAATAATAATAATAATAATATATAATAACAATGACGATTTTCGTAATTAAACCTCTATTTGACTGGTTTATTAATAGTATCAGCGCGCGAACGGTAGAATAACCGGATTTTCGTTAGGCACACACACTTTGAAATGCTAATGACCAGGTAAATTCGTCGGGAGTTATCGGACTTCGCGCGTACAGAAACGGCCTGATGTCATTATCATCCTGGCTGTTATTGCTTAATTCCAAATGCAACCGCGCGCGCGCACACATACACACGCACAATGCACGATGTAACGGAATTAATATTCATTCGTTCTCAACAAATGCGATTTTTATTTGGGACCGCGCGCAACGGTTTTCGTCGCCTCATTTGCCGCGACAGCCGGGGAGTCACCCGCAGGCACTTCCGTTTCTCTCATCGGTTCCCATTATGTGTCGAGTCACGTTAATAATATTCGTCTTCGTGACGAAATTGTCGTTCTGGATAGGCGGCGGTAAGCCTCGCTCAAGGATCCGTACGTAGTAGCGCGTCGTTAATGCCGGTGACAGTGCCGGGAAGAGTTTCGCCTTCTGACGTGCGTTCGTGTATTCATTCGCCGCGGTGATGAATATCAGAATAAGTCACGTGTGTGTGTATATGTGTGTGTGTGTGTGCACAGAGAGGGGAATGACGTCATTTCGTCAGACGACATTTAGTCGTTTTCTCCACGGCCTCTCGCGAATCCGTGGCGTGTTGCGACGCACACGGAAAAACGTTGATAACCTTGGCAATTTTTTTTTCTCGCGGACGATTCGTGCTCGCGATTATTATTTTTATATTTACAAAAATAGCGGTTTTATTGTGTTGTACGCGATTTTATTTACGCGATTGTAAATCATTGGCTTTTCAAGTAATGTGCTCGCGATTTCGGGAGCACATATCCAAGACGTGATTAAAGACGTTTATATTTTCGAAGACTATAAAAGACGGGGGGTAATCAAGATCACTTACGACGTATTCAAGATGTTTTTAATAATTTAACACCATTTAAAGAGATGAAAAAAATATAAGTCGGATTTCTCAAATCGACTGACAAACGCGCCTCATTTCTGTGACGTGCGTCATAAAGCCGACACCGGGGAGCAAAAATAGCCGGTCGTCGCCGTGGTAATTAAGATCGATCTGTTCTCGGTATAATTCCACCACCACGACAAATGTGTTCGGGGCGGATAACGTGCATATATGTACGCGAAGGCAAGGTTTTAATTATCTTTGCGAGAAACACGAAATGTTCGAATGCGCATACTATTTCTGCCACATTGCTTGATATTACACGATATTTTACGAAGCACGTAGAGATGTGTGTTCGTTTCCATCAACCTCCTCGTCTCCTCCGCTGTGCAAAATACGTTTTCCGACGCTCTGCGTTAATGAGTAAACTTTTGAAAATCTAATACATCATATTACGAAGCTCATGAATAATAGACAATGAGCACAATATATACCTCTCTCTCTCTCTCTCGTGATAATACTAATTTTAAGTTAAGGAAACCTGGCGCTCTGTCTCCCGTTTCGTACAACAATTTCGCAACGACATTTAAAAAAAAAATCCGGAAAACGAGCTCGACAACGAGCTTGTTTCCAGAACGCACGCCGACGCCCGCGCACATCGGCATTGTATTACGACACTCGATCAGAAACGGAGATTAGATAGTAAAAGCGGGTAAGGCTTCATTATTCGCGCATTATACGTCTGCGCGTACGCCTTAATTCCTCTGAAAATCCGAAGGGAGTCATTGCCAACTGTTCGAGTAATTACTCCCGTTGCGGTCACGCTAATCTATAGAATATTACTCGGTTGGCTGCAGCTCGCGGTTGTACACGGCAAAATTGAATTCAAATGCCAAAGCTCAAACTCGCCATCTCGAGCCACCGAAAGCGGGCGGCCTGGCCGCTCGTTTGTTTCCACCACCTCCTCCTCTTCCTCCTCCTCCTCCTCCTCCTTCTCCTTCTTCTCTGTACTAACCTCCTTCACCCTTGCGCTATATACGTCGCTTATCTCCGGTATCGATCGCAAATACAAAGTCGTGATTCCAGAGCCGATATATCTCGCGCTCGCGGCGCGCCGCAAACTTTCGTCCCGTAGTGCGAAGCTTGTTCTCGCGCAAGAGCGAGAACGGATTGTCGGATACACAGCGCGCGCGCGCGCGCGCGGAAGTGTCTCCTTTTTTTCTCTCTCGCAACTGCAAACTTGCGGGAAACAGACTGGTGGTCACCACCGCGAACGAGGTGGTTGGTTGGTTGCATAAATATTATGCAAATAACTGGAGCAGCCCTTTTACCGCTCGCGCTCGCGACGACCGCGCCAACATTCTCCGCAGGACTCTCTCCCCCGCCCCCCCCGAGCCAAGGTTGACGCAAAGTGTCGTTGCTTATTTCCACCGAGATATGCACGACTCGCGTGTCGCTCTTATCGGCGCGAGATAGCTCGCACTTTGCATACGCGGCATAATTCAACGCCAGAACCCACTTCAGAGTACCCTCCTTCTGACACTTTCTTCCCCATCCCCTCGTGTCCTTGTCTTTCTATCTGCGGTTCTCTGTCTCCTATCGCTCTTTATCGTCCTTCTGCACCGTGCTCCTCTATCGTTCCTTATAAGCACGGGCTACGCGCTTCTTACCCGGTTCTCTCTTCTTGTCGCAACCCTCCACCGCGACCTCTTCCTCGCTCGCTCGCGACCCTTACGTCGTCGTTTCTGCGCAGTTCGATCTACGCTCGAACGCGCCTCCGAGCGTTCGGGGACTTGGAAACGAGCCGAGAGTAGGTTTTCTTCGTCCTCGCGTAAAGACGTTTCTCACAGCGATGCGCATGCGCGCGCTTGTGTGTGTGTGTGTGTCGCAACGACAAATTAGAATGAGAAATGATCACAATAGATACATCCGTCGTAATAAATGGCAGCAATAAACAAAGATCTACGCGACTTACGCCGCGTTGCAATTTGGTCTTTTGTCCGCTCGCGATGCAACAGCTGAGCGGGAACAGGTTCTCTTCTTATCTTCTGACTGTCATAAACGAACAAAGAGAGAAAACATTAATATGGTGCTCTTCTCGAAAATAAGCACTAAATAATTAAAAACCAATTTTGAACACTTAAATAAAAAAAATAAAATAAAACCAATTAATAGAAAAATTGATTGAATTATCTAAATTATTTCTTTTATAAATTTTCAAAATTGTCGAAAAAAAGGTCGGTCATAAAACTGTCAACTTTTATAGCCGACTCTTTTTCGCAATAATAGGGATAAAGAAGGGCCTTTTATCGAGGAAAAAATCGAGCCTATTATCCTAGGGAAGAAGACCATAGTCTCGTAAGCGCGAACAAGACGGAGAGAACGGTAAAGAGATTGCTTGGTACGTGAGGTATCTGCGCGGCTGCAAGCCGATATCAGCTTCGCGGAATAGCCGAGCGTTTGCTGCGCCGCGCGTCTTGTTGGTAACCACTCGGCTTCTCTTCTCCCAACGAGGTCTTTTCATTCTCGGGAGCGAGCATCCCGCAAAATTGGAGCGCAACGGGAGAATAGCGATTTGCGGGGCCGATCTTTTTTCCTCGTGGAAATTTACGGGCGTATGATAAGAAGAGTGCAACGAGCGGTGATTCTTTCAAATGAAGAACGACGTAAATATTGGACGCGCCGATATCTCGAGAGAGGAAAACTGCTGTAAGTCGTCAAATGTGTAAACGAACGGGGGAAAAAGACGGCAACGCGGTGAAATAATAATAAGTAGAGCTTGTTCCTGTCGCGCAGATTTTCGAGAACAAATCGAATCGACTTAATTCGTTTACATGCATAATTTTTACGAGGTTTTTTTTATTCTGGTTTATCTCAACCAGAGAGTTATGTTTATTGATGCAATCGCATCAATTTTTACGTAACGTTAACGTGACAATTTTCTCTCGTTTAATATTTCTAATTAGAACAAGTGTCATCGCGAATTTTGTTTATTAAAGCACTTTTATCTCTGTGTTTTTTTCCAACGCGTATGCAGCAATGTGAAAAATTTGATCTGCAAATGTGCGATAATATTACCGCTCGGTCAACTTTTGACGCCGGCAATTTTTGCGTTCTTTATTTTATGTCGCGAATCACGTAAATTATAAAAAAAAAAAAAAATAAAATATTTACGCACAATACTACCGCAAGGGAGTTACAAAAATATTTTTACACAATCATTGTTTTGTATAAGATTTGTTTTGTGAGAGAAGAGTGATAAGTATATAAAACAATAGCGCCCACACTGAGAGAAACTACACGTATATTGCCGCACATGCATTATGTAATATTGGTAAAATGTCCATCGGTGTGAGATGAACTCGTTTAGTAACATATCAAAAACCTATATAACTTTATTTTAGTATAACTTTATCTTTATTTTTTACATATTTTACGTGGATCTGATTGAAACAAACAAAATTAAACAAAAAATTTTGTGTATTCGAGATAATTTTATCTATTCTAAATATAACGCGGGAAAATATTTATATGTTTGCTCATGTGTTTTGTAAATGTCATTGGGCTTGTTTACTGTAGAAAAGAGTATAGCTTCTCCTGGTTAGTGGGTCGACGAGAAAGAGAGAGAGAGAGAGAGAGTGTGTGGGCGAGTGTGTTTCGCGTTGTGCGGTTGATCAATATTAGCGTGTGTGGTATGTTTGAATTTATAGGGCGCATCGAATTAGTGTACGCTTCATCTTGTTGTTAATCATAACTTTACGTTTCCTACGGTAGTTTGATAGGCTTGTGTATTCACGTCGCGTCGATACACATACGGGCGGCACAAGTTTCTTTACATATTTATCGCCAGAGAAGGGGTGGGAGAGGGAGGAACTTGTTTAAAGAGCAATTTAAGCGACAAGCTGTTGTGGAAGCTCCGCACAGTCGTGATCTCTTCTTTAAATAACACGAAGCACGCGCGCGCGCGCGAGCGCGCACAGCAAAACGGAATTGCAGCTGCGTAAAAGGAACAATTGCATTACGTTCGGCCGGACGAGTATTGTTATTTCTGTGCTTTTTCAGTACGAGCAGGTAAATATAAAAGGGAGAGCAACAAAGTGAACGGGTTGAAAGGTATATTCGCGTGCTCACGACTCGGTAACAGCCCCGCAAAGCTTTCGAGTATTTCATACCATTCATCTAGACACACCTACGATTGCCGCTTCCGTTAAAGTTTCTGGAAATTGCCGAGTTAAATTATCCTTCCGCAAATTGAATTATTCTTCCCTATATAGCGTTCGTATTGTCTAATAGCGTAAAAGCGTTTCTTTTTCAAAATGAAAAAAGTGATACAGGATATTAGATTGTTATCGCAATAATGCGCGAGCAGCTTTTGGAGTTCCATTATTTTCCAAATTTGTGGAGACTTTTTTTATTTTTATTTTTATTTTTTTATTTTTTCATCTTCACGTTTGCTTATTGAAATATAATTTTCTCAATATTCTCCGCTCTTGTAACAGAAAATTTGTCTTTTTTCTCGTGTTTATTACTGTCTACGGAAGAAAATGTATTTCGAAATAACATTGTGCTTGTACGCCGGGGGTTGAAAGCACAGCAAAATCGTGTGCAGTGAAGACCGCAATGTTGTCGAAGGGAAATCCACGCCATTATTACGTAACCGTAATAGCACGGCGAACGAGATCGCGCTCCTTTGCAAGAAGAAGGGGGAAGCTTTCTCGTGCATGTGTTGAGGGATAATCGGTTGCTTCAATTGGTCGGTCTGTGGAAACGCGCAACGGGCGGCGGAGCGGGGAACAAAGTAATGAGATTCTAAACAGCCAAGATTAAAGCGAGAGTCTTGAGAGCGCGGATCTCGCGGAGCGCTACTGTGATTGTCAGTGTTTAATTTGCGAGAAAATCTAAGGGGGTTCTTGCGCGCTAGCAACAAAAACGAGAGATGTAAAGAGAAGATGTATCGTTGATATATATACATATATATATATATATATATATATATATATCTACGAGAAAAAATATCAGCGAATATCTTGCAGATTAATTATAAAATATGATTCTTCAGTTTTTGTTCAAAAACAAGCGAACGATAAAAAATAAATTATAAGGAAATACAATACAGAGAAAAGTAAATATATTAAATAAGGAAAAAAATACAGATTGTAATTTACAACGAGAGGAAACGGTATTCATATTTATTTCTTTATATAATGGGAAGAATGATTCTTTGCATGGGGATATTTGAAAGGGCGCGGATCCTGAGGGCATCGAGCCGTGATCTTCTCAATGTGCCTGCTTCTCGATAAAGATTAATCTAAGCACAGCAATTTGTTCGTAAAACACGTAAACAGGATAGATAGCAGTTTAGAAGGAAGGCGAAACTTTCTCCAGGGAGATTTCCGTGGCTGCTGTACGGTGCTACGTATATATACATATACAAAATATATATATATTGTACATATATATATATATATATATATATATATATATACACGCGCGCGCGCGCGCGGCTATTTGCATTATACAACATCCTCGTCTGTATTAAAGCGAGAATTTTGGAAGTAGATTGACTCTCAGACTCGTGAGAGTTTTAATGTTTAATAATAAAAAAAGAGCAGTAAAACAACAAAATCTTGTGCGCAATGCGATGAAGCGAAAAAGGAATCGATTTGTCGTGGAGTTGCTCTCGCGAATATTCAAAGATATTGTTGTTTAAGCACCTACTGTTGGTTGATCCTCTTAACCCCGATAAAGTCTTCTCGCGCTCCGATAAAGATTAATCTAAGCACAGCAATTTGTTCGTAAAACGCGTAAACAGGATAGATAGCAGTTTGAGAAGAAGGCAAACTTTCTCTTGGGAAGATTATCATACCTATATCTGCTTGTACTGTACGTATACACGGTGTATTTTAAAATTCATCATATTCGGAGAAGACTGAGAGAAAGAGAGAAAGAGAAAAATTATATTTGCAGACGTATAAAACCTCAAATATATATTCTCATATTTTCTTTCTCATATTTTGTAACGAAAAAAATATGAGAAAGGAAATGAATCTTTTTTAATTTGCGACTTGTAAATGTCAATTATTTTTATCAGTTTATGTCGCGCGCGCGCGCGCGTAAATATCTTAGAATTATTAAGTTTTGCGAACCTTGCAAAATTTTTTTACATAAACTTCAGTCCTGCGGACTGCAGTGCGCAGGAGGAAACTGCTGCATCGAGCAAGTGTCAATACGTGACAAAGACTGATGGAGAGGATCAATGTTCCATTGAAATTAAACAAGATATCGGCACGAAATTCGTGGAATACTAAATTCAATTTTCCAGCGTTTCAATCGCGATCTTGCGCGTCGAGCGCAAGAGCGATCTGGCGCATATATTTTGAGTGGATATATAATTAAAATTATACTTTACATTTTTTTATTACATTATACAATTCTTTATTGATATAAAGTATATCACGGAGTGTATACTTATGTAACATTTATTTTCTCTTAGATTGACGCTGATGACCGGTCGTTAATAATTTTACGATATATCGTATATATCAAAGTTCACGTGTTACACAAAAACGTAGTAAATAATATCTATCTCTATCTCCACGTAATGCAAATTAGCGGGTGCGCAACGCGCAATGATTACGTTGATCGACGGAGCGCGTTTGTATACACACACACACACAACGAGAGGCAACACGAGAATGTAACCTCGATTTTATCTATTTGGGTCCTGGGCCGTAAAACGGCAATAAAACGACGCGCAGCGAAAGTTTAATCCGCTGCACGGTTAAATTAATCACTCGGGAGAAAGTTGGATGGGGTAGGAGAGGAGGGGAAACGCGAGCTTTGCCGTACGGAATAAGATTTATCTGTATCGGTTGCGACCTGTGTATCGACGGCCCTCTCTAGATTGCTTCGACTTTCGATAAACTCTTTTCGGAGTCGCGCGCGCGCGCGCGCGCGTCTCGTATCTCACGAGTAACTTTTCCGTGGATAAACTGTAAGACGCTATTTGAATACGGAAACATTTTCCGTCTTGCGGTTGTGAATGTAACCTCGGGACTTTGGACAACGCGAGAGCTCTCTCTCTCTCTCTCTCTCTCTCACTCTCTTTCACTCTCACACCTTTCCCAGTCTTTTGCACGCTGAAACTTGCGTTTGCAAGCTTCTCCCGGTTTTACATCCGAGTTAATTGGTCGAGCGCGACTGAAGTTTAATTTATAATCAAGATAAAGAGGAGAGGGTCGGCGCGTATTTGATTACGCCGACTTTTTCGCCGGCGAGGGAGGAGAATGCGATACAAAACACAAAAAACCACTTTCCTACTGTTTAACTTCGTTAGTAACTTCATTAGCTAACCGTAACGGGGGATCGACGCGATAAAGACTTTGCCGCTGCTACGGAAAGAGAGAGAAAGAGAGAGAGAGAGAGAGATAGCTTTATTGTAACTGCGAGTATCACAATCGCGCGATCTTATTGATCTACGTACGCGCGGTGTTCTTTATCCCGGCGAATTGAGAACGCACCCGTAGAAAGCGAACAACCCTATTGTCTCGCCCTTTCGATATCACATTGCGGGAATTGTGGCGAAAACTCACGGTATCGGTCGAAGACGCGCGCGGAGAGAAAAGTCGATCGGCGCGCAAGACCGGAAAAGCGCGTGAGAATTTATATTACAGAAAACGTCGCGGACGCGTCGCGTTACTGGGACTGACGATTTTCATGAATGGCACGGCCCCAAGTCTCGGCGGGCGTAAAAAGCCCGCCGCCGCGCGGTGGGTCAACTCGTACCAGTTGACTCCGATAATTGCGAGCGCTCGAGCGAAGATCAGAGGGCAAAACGAGCCGACATTAGCCTGTTAGCCTATTAGTCCGAGTCAGCGCGCGCTCCTCGCACACACGACACACCCGCAACTCGACACCGCTCGGCTCGGCTGTGTTACTCTCTCCGGTGTATGTGCCCTCTCTCTGTCCCTTCGGTCGTCGTCCCCTCTCCTCTTTCGGTCAGCTCCCGGTCGTCGATCGTCGTTGTCGCGCTTCTCTCTCTCGCGCGACAATAGTGTCCCCTTTCGCGTCTTCGGTTTCTCCCTCCCGACCGCACGTTAGCGGGGGAGAAACTTTGCAAAGCGATACAATAATTTCTTCGTCGCGCGAATTATACACATTAAGCCAAAGGTGTTTCCTCCTTTCCGATTGTGTTCGGAAAAACATATCCTCGTAAAACGTTTCTCCCCCCGCTGACTGATTGAGACGCGTGTAAATAACAGTATTAATTGCGATTTTTATTTTCAATCGCGAAAAAACTCGCACAGCGTCGGAGGATATCGAATTTCCTTCCGAAGAAAAGTCGATTCCAAAGTCAATTAGAAAATTGTCGCTATAAAATCGGGGAACCGTGCGAACTACGGAATTGGTTTTTTTTTTGCCCCTCATAAGGTATATTTTACAAGATACTTAGCAAATCTGAATAGGAAAAAATCTGGAGAAAAGGAGATCGCAAGAAGACCTCGCGAATTATATGTAGTCTCTCTATTCTTGCTTGAGTGCTTCATCAGTTTCCGAATTCCGGCTGGATTCAAGATTTTAGGGCCTCGTAACCGGCACCTGACTCTCGCCCTGACCTCGCACTAAAAGTTCTTCTCTTGCACATACACACACGTAGGTACATATACATATATATACGTACGTGGCCTCCGCTGGCCACGACCAACTCGCGTGCGCGAGCGACGTACGGTTCATTCCAACTCCCGGAGTCGGCTACTATTTCATTCTGTCCTCATAGTCCTCGGTTCGTCTCATTTTCTCCGGGTATTCTCCGCGTGCTTCCAACACGGGAGTGAGAGAGAGAGAGAGCGTCGTGCATACAACACGGGCTTGCGAGGAGTAATCACCAGCTGGTATTGGTGGCGGCTACGGAGGGAGAAGAATGCGCGGCATCTATCGCGCCATATCTCCGGCTCCCGGAGTGTTACATACTTACTGTCATCCCGCACGACTTTCTCCTTCTCTCTCTCTCTCTCTCTCTCCTTCTCTTTCATACCCGATATGTAATCACTAATGTGCGGTAATCACTCGGGAAAGTCTCATTCTTGCGAACGCACCCATTCGCCCTGTTCTCTCTGGAAAGGCAGCGGCAGCGGAAGAAGAGGGTGGAGAAGAGGTTGGGGAAAGGGCGTAATGAACAGATTCCAACCTCGTGACTTCAGTACTTGATCCGGCTGTTCGTTGAACCTTGAAGCAGCGCGGGGGGTTTGCCAGAGTAAACCCCAAGTTCTCTGTTCCTTCTCGCGTCGTGCACCTTCGTGGATGGAAATACTTTGCTAATTTTGCGAAATTTAATCAGCGCGAGAAAATCGATTTTGACGAGACGGGAACGGGAGAATATGAATCTCTCGTATATTTATTTTTATGTTCCGCAATAATCGAACGAACGACGAATTTTTGCCCGCGTTTAATGCGAAAAATCCAGTTCGCGTTTTTTTTTTTTTTTTTTTTTTTTTCGATGCGAAAACTTGCGGATGCGAAATAAAACTTTTTTCCTTTGCGATTTTCAACGACACTTTTCGCATTTTCTCAGCCGCGCGAAAGGTACCTTGTACGTAAGATCGCGGTTATATTTTTCTCGGCTTTTCCGTTTGGAAAACAAGCGACGCGCGTTATATCGACGAACTTCAACCCGGATGCCGTTCATCGTATCGGAACTGACGCCGGCATCCGGTGCCAGCGCGATTTCCAACTTGGACTCGCGTCGCGTCGCCTACCCTTTTTCATAAGTCGCTCGCGCGCGGGCATATCCGGAAAAGCCGGTCGTCGTCGTCGTCGTCGTCGTCGAACGGCGAATCTGCGCAAACTGCGTTATTGATCTACAACGTCGTCGGATACCTTTGGGTAGGATATAAAGTGAGCTAACTGGGAACTTACCCGCGTGTTTCCATATATCCTCCGACCCCTCGTCTCTATCCCCTCCTCCTCACGCCTCATCTTTCCCCGTATTCTCTTCTTCTCTCCCTTCTCCGCGTGCTTGCTCTCTCTCTCTCTCTCTTTCTCTATCGGGATTATTAAATGGGGCTTTGGCAAGATCGGCCGAGTCGAACCGCCAATTTCGGCCAGAACCACTTCCGCCGCCGTTAGCCTTTCCTCGTGAGTGGTTTCTATTGGACTTTGTTGGATCAGCGATCTTTGCGAGGAGAGGATATTTGTTATCCACCTGTGTGACGAGCTTCTCCTCGCGCGCGCATATATGGAAATGAGCAAACACACACGGGTCGTTGAAACGGTAACGTTGCGGTTTTCGATTCGCAATTTTTGTATTTATGCGTTTTCGAGACTTTCATATTCGTTATGTTGTTGTTTTTGCAAACCCAGCGTCAATAGACAATCTTGCACAAAATTTTGCAATAAAAACACACATGTACGTGTTTTGAATTTTTCACCGGTATTAAAGATATCCGGCTTTTGTTTTGAATTTTTCACACGGAAACGAATAATTGCGTATGAAGCTAAAAATTTGCGTTCGCCTTTTCCGAGCAGCTGCAACGAGACACGCGCGCAGCTGCGAAAGTAATGTACTCTCGTCGTCGTCGTCGTCGTCCGGAAAAATGCATATCTCGAGAAGTGAAGTAAATGTGTATTTGGTATGCATGTACATATTTTTGCAATATATATATATATATATATTATATACACACACATACGTATGCACATATATCGTTTTCGCACATCTGACATAGACTGCATTTTCAAGCTGTGCGCGCGCACTTTTATTTTCCGCGCCGCGCGCTCCGCCACGTCTAAGATAAATGCACGAACCGTTTTCACAAAAAGCGCTTGTTCTGCAACAACAAACAGGCAATTTCCACGCCAAACTACCTTTCATTTTGAGAATGGAGCAGAAACATACAGCTGTACAGCTATACGGCGTCGCGCGCGCTCGGGATAAGCAGATTTCGAGTGAGATCAAAGGATCAAGCGATTTTGCAGTATAATTGCCGCGCCGCGCGCATATTCGCGTGATTACAGGCCGAGTTGTTGCTGAAAGCTAACAAATGTTAGGAGCCACTCGCCGAGCGGGAATACAAGTCCACCGTAGATTGCAAGATTCGCCAGTAGATCGTTTTGTTTCGCGCTCATCGTTCTCGAAACATTTTTGTTCTCTTCTTCTTTTTCTTCTTACCGCTCAGGAAAGACCGTCTCGTCTCGTCCCATTTGTTTCCCTTCGAGCTGCCAAACGAGCACTGCCGATTTTTTTTTTTTTTTTTTTAAGAGCGAGTTCGAGCGGAATATCCGTCGCATCTTTCTCCGCGCGCATTAAATACTAAAATTAGTTCTACTTCACGACGACGACGTATATCTCTGATGAGCCTCGTGCGAATAAACTTGCCGCGCGTTTTCGGTAGAATTCGCGCGCTGCGCATGCAGCAGAAGATACGAAAACGCCGCGAGTACGCTTTCGAGACTCAGTGCGGGAGATAGCGAACTTGATGAAGAGAAGAGGGATATCTTCAAGTTTGTTGCCGCGCGCGTCGTATCTCGCAACGGACAACTGTGTACAAATATGATGCATTTAACTTTGTCAATTTCCATCGGAATTACGTTCGCCGCGAAGAGTTTTAATTAACGTCGCTGCTTCTCTCTCGAAATTCAATCGAGAGAAGCAAAACTCGATTGTGTTTGCAGCAAGAAAACTCTTTGGATAATTATTATTTGAATTAAAAATGTAATGAAAAAATTTGTGAAAATTTGTGGAAACGCGGAAATCTTGTTGCATCAATGTGTACGCAACGGCGGAGAGAAATTTAATTATGCATTACCTTTGCTGTGAATTCGCGAGGTCTGGCCGAGCATCAATTTCGAAACAAAAAGTGATTTCGCAAATTGTCGAACTTCTGAAGCAAAACTATCTACGGAGAGAGAGACGGCACTTGCCGCACGCGCGTCGCGATGCAATAAACTCTCCCCTTGTAGAGTTCCACGGCTTTTCGGTTAACTCGGTCAGTAATGGCAGTCGGTCGTCGCTCCGACGGGTCTGTAAAGGAACTTCGGAACAGACAGGAACTCTCTGTCGGTCTGGATCGACTCGATTGTACCTTGGCTTGTCGTGTTTTATACGTGTGCGAACACAATTTTCAGAAAGAACACGAAGAAGAAGAGTCTAGAGAATTCGAGTCGAGATTCTGTATCTCATCTGGGGCGTGACTTATCTTAGGTCTCGACTGTGTGCATATCTCTCTCTCCTTCGGACACGGGCGAGAGTACACGGGACGAACGGCGGCGGCGGCCGTTGTGCCGAGGTAGCGCGAGCGGGGGGCTACATACCTCGTTTGCGATTCATGAAACTTTCATTACGTCATCAATAATTATTATTGCCGCTGTCTGGCGGCATAGCTACGCATCACTCCCGGGGAGAGAGATTTTCTCTCCCCGGTTTCTTCGCTTCTCACGAAGGCGAAGTTTTCGCCGGCGAAGTGGCGGCGGCGCTCCTGTGGAACAACTTGTTACTTTACGCGACGGAGACAAAGTATCGGAATTTGCAAGACGATTGCGCGTGGACCATTTTTAAACGCGAATGTCATACCCGCTTACAAATGCCGGCGTTATTATCGCGTTTCTCTTCTTCGTCTGACGTTTTTCTAATTTCGAGCTTTATTAACGTACGTAGATCTTCATTTCCGCGATTGTTCCTTCGAAGGTTACAAATTACCGGAAATACGTTAGTCGACAGTCGGGGTGGGGGGGGGGAGGGGGGGCGAAGCGTCGAGGTACTTTCCGCGCGTTTGAATTTGCCGAAGCGAGATAATAGATTTAGCGGTCCGGTGGCCGTTGACGAAAAGCACTGGTAATTACTGTGACTGAAGATAAATTGCGGACGCACTTACGGTTAATCGCGGATTACCTTATAAGCGGATACAGGGGGTTAAGTCCCTTAGGATACGCACGATCCGTCCAGGATTTACAGTGCAGAAACTGTGCGTTACATTGTAAAGAGAATTAGAACGTTCTGTTCGGGAAGTTGATAATGCAAATTTATATGTGCTTTGCTTTATAGTTTACACGTGCGAGAATAATTATTAGCGAATCACGCGCCTCAACGTCGCCGCGCATCGCGCGTGTGTGTGTGTGTGTTTTTTTTCCTAATTCGAGCATTTTCCAACCGCGAATAATTCCCATCAATTTTCCACGGCTATTTCTCACGGTACGTATTCCCTTTTTTTTCGCAAGCTCCGTTTTTCAGTATGACGACGCCGTTAGTCAGGTTAAACTGTACACTAGTATCAGCCCGCGACGCAATAAAGCGACCGAAGCGCATTCAGCCGCTAGACACAAATATACACCGGGTGATCCCGTGGATTTCCACCTTTTGCGCCATAAAGCCGCTTAAATTTATAGGCATTACCCGCGTTTCAACTCCCGCGCGCGTTGTATAACCCGTGTGTATGAGCAGCAAAAGGGGTTAAGGTGTTACAATGGCGGGGGCCGCGCTATTAAACTCCCCGGTCACGGTTTCGACCGAAAATGTCGGGCGGGGGCGGCTGATGTTAAACGCGGACCGAATAAAATTCATCTTTTCCCTCACCGGGACGAAACCGTTCGTTTTCTATCCATTTCCTCTTCCTTTTTCCGCGCCTTTCCGCGTCTGCTCCGGGACTAATCGACAACAGAAAAATTTGTAGCCAACGTCGGTCTTGCCAATCGCTCGTCGGGCGCGATTTACTTTTCCGGAAATTCGATCAGGTGGAGAGGGCGGGAGAGAGAAGGAACGTGCAGAAGCGAGTAATGACATCGCCACGCGATACCTACGTTTTTCTATCGGCGAAAACGAACGTTTTTCGACGTCCCCGCGAGGAGCGCGCGGGAGACTTTAAAAACTTTCATTAATCTTTCTCCCGGTTGGGTGGCAAAGGTAATGGAAAGAACTTGCTTTCGTTAACAATTGTTGCAAAAATAATGCGAGCTTAATGACGCGTAGAATTTCTCAGTAAATCTGCATGTAACGCGTGCATCGCACGCGCACAGAAGAGATTGTTGCTGCACAGGAAGGGAAAACAGAAGTGCGATATAAAAAAGAGGAAAGCAAGAAGACAACAAATTATTTGCGAGTTTGTTTTCGCGTTTAAACATGAGAAAAATGCGATAATCTTTTTAAGAGATTTTTTTTTCTTTTTTTTTTTTTT
>NW_018020737.1:92668-145097 GCF_002006095.1 Pseudomyrmex gracilis
AAAAAAAAAAAAAAAAGAAAAAAAAAGTGCGCTTTTTCCCGGCACCTGCTGCTCGCGCGGAAACAAAAGAAAGCTTCCAACGCGCGCTGGCTTGCTGTTTGTTGCCGAACTATCGGATTTAAATGGAGTATGAACGTGCGCGCGTGCACACGATTCCGTTCGCTCACTTTCCTCCTATCCGTTAAACTCTCCCGCTCTGTCTTTTTGCGCCCGCAACAACAACACTGCAGCGTCTGTCTGTATCTCGCGCGCCTCTCTCGCTTTTTGCACTTTTGTGCAACACGTGCTACATGCGCGGCAGCGTCTCTCTCGTTGTTGTTCAGGTGTTGCTCTGCACGCAGAGCGCTTCGCGCGAGATTGATGAAATTTAGTGTAACTCGAAAGGCGACGAGAAAAGACGATTCTTTTGTTTCTCGTCTCCGGGATAGACGAACGCGCGGCAAAAGGAAAAACAGGAACTCCCCGAAAAAGAGAGAGAGAGTGCGGCGGTGCTTTCTTCTCCTCCTCTTCCTCCTTTTCCTCCTCGGCGAGTTTGTTGTACGCGAGTAGGCGGGGTGGGTTATACATTGCTCTCGTGACACGCGAGGGCACGATAAGCATTTTCGTTCGATAAAAACAAACATCGTCGAGGAGAGAGAGAGAGAGAGAGTAGGACGAGAAACCCGTCCGCATCGGCGCAAAATATATGTCCCTGCAGGATTCGGCGAGACGAGGTACCGGGTTGTGCAACACACACCGCGAATTCGGTGATCGAGCGAGAATACTGTTGGCTCTTAAACCGAGTTCACAGGATGCACAAAGCAGCTTTTGGCGCGGCGCTTCTCGCGCTCTCTCCGATCCTCTTTCGACCGGGTCCTGTGTCCCCGTGTATTCTCCTTACGGTTTTTCCTCCCACATTTTCTCCACACGTTTTCTTTTTAGACCGAGATATTTGTATTATTCGGGGAATATTGCGTCGGACGCGATGTCGCTGTCGTCCCGAGTTTAACTTTTCACCGCGCGGCAAACTCAAAACGAAACACGACGCAGTTGATATATTTTACGGCCGCGCCGGGATGTACCGCTGTCGACTGGCGTTTATTACCGATGTGTTAAACGCGACTTGAAGTTGCGATCGTTTCTTCTGTTTTTTTTTTTCTTCCCTATATCGTAAGTGCAATTTATTTTACTTTGGGCACGCCGAGCGAGTGAAATAATACGCGCGTTTTTATTTACGAAATGTGTGCGCGTATATATTTTTTTAATGAATCGGGTGTTGTTTGACGGATCCGACGTTCGCGCAAACTTTCCACGGCTCGAGATCTATATGTATTTTTTTATGATAACACATTACAAATGTGTGATTTTTGTTTGGCTGAAAACTTACGCTGACGCGACGTGATATTCGCGTGTTATCTGAAAATCTGGAGAAAATGATGAAGACAAATTGAGACGCGAACCCGAGTCGAAATTTAGCGTCTACATTGAACCTCAATTTGTAAAAAAAGGAAATTTCGGACGTATAGCAGCGTCAAAGTAGCATCTACTTTTTTTCTTACTCCTACTTTGAGCCTATCAGAACCTATTTTGAGCCTATCAGAACCTGCAATGCGCAGTTTGATCTGAGAATTGAACCCTACTTTAAAACTTTAGCAGGAAAAAAGGAAATTTCGGACGTATAGCAGCGTCAAAGTAGGATCTACTTTCTCTCTTACTCCTACATAAAAAAAAAGAGGAATTGAGGTTCAATGTGGACGCTAAATTTCGACTCGGAAAATTGCAAAATATATATCGATGATTTAATAAACGCGACAAAGAGAAAGATATACACTATGTAATTCCAAAAGTGCAGAGAATCAGTGCGCTTAGTAAATCCCGAAAAGAATGTATATTCGTAATCGACATATTAAATTTTCAAGCTCGCAGAGAGAGAGAGAGAGAGAGAGAGAAAAGAAAAAGAAGTCGGAGGAGAAGAAGAAGAATAATTTTCGTTATTTCCTTCATTACAATCTAATAATCGACCGAAACGATGAATTTATCAGATAGAGAATCGTTCCTTCGGAGTAAAATGTGCACTTTCGCCTCTATATTTGGGAATCATGAGGGCCCCAGACTTATCAAGTTTTAAGCGCGCGATAATTGAATATCGGTTTTCGATATCTTATTATTTCGCTACTTAAATAACCGCGCGCGCGCGCACCCTATCTGAAAATTGTTTTTTTTTTTCGCTTGTTTGCACCGCATTTTTAAGAATTGCTCTCTCTCTCTCTCTGTCTCTCTCTCGAACGTGCAGCTGAATGAATTATAACCACGATCCGAAATGCTTGGATTTTATCAACAAATTCACCGCGAGCGCGCGCGTTCGCATGCTTGAGTAATAACGGGTCTGGTTAACAACCCTTTGTAAGTGCCGGCTCGCTCGCTCGCTTGCTCGCTTGTTCGTTCGTTCGTTCGTTCGTTCGTTCGCTCTAATCGTATAATACACGCTTACCATGTGCATTACGTAGTGATATTCATTGCGATAAAAAGTAACGCGCTCCGTGTATTTACAGTTTCTATTAAAACTCACGGCAACGCGCATTGAGCTAAGTGCACAGCCTAAGAAGTGGAGTTTGTTCTAGAAATTGTTACGCGATTTATGGCACTCTGCCATGGCTCTCCTTCGCACGAGATACACGAGACGCGAAAACGTTAAATAATAACGCGTTCCCGAGAAGAGAGCGGGCGAAAATCCTATATATATATATATATATATATATAAGATTTTTCTATATATATATCGCTCCGCGATGATAAAGACGTCGTGTGTTGGAGAATATGTGTAGCAGATGTTCTGAAAATAAGAACAAAATAATTTTCTCGAGCACCGCGATGTGTAATTCCGCGACAGAAGTTAAACTCGCTGTCATCGACTTTTGTTTAAAAAACCAAGCCACACGGCGCACGGAATATGTTCGATTCCATATTCGCGTCTTGTATATTCTATTTAATTCTTCCCCCTTCCTTACCTCTACTGCATGTGATTATTTTAACGCGATCTCTCGAAGATGTTTTTTTAAATCAAGATCTGATGTGTCTGATATCTGACCTTTTTCGACACTTAAATGCAGATAATGAATTTCGCTTGTCAATTTACAATTCAAATCATCTCGCAGAAGTAATTTTTTAATCGCCCGTGCGATGTCTCGTGAAAATTCGGAAACGCCTCCTCGCTGTTTGTTTTCAAAAAAAACGTCAGTGGCTTTAAACAACTTAAAACTTTTACCGGTGGATCTTACATTGTTGTTCTTGCGATAAACAACGGGGAGAGAGTTCTTAATCCCATAGGAAATTAGTGTGTATTACCGAAGGAAATGGGAAATCGCCGATCTCGCTTTCCCGGCCGCCGTGCTGCGAGACGAATAATAATGCACGCCAGGAAGTTTAGGTTAAAAATACAAGTGTTCGGGACCACGCGGGATGCACCGGCGCTCGTTGCCGATTCCACGACCGGTCTGAAGAATCAATTTTTCCTTCAGATCGGACGGAAGCAAAAATTACGATTGAAAGACAAGCGCGGAGGGATCTTTGCGAAAGGATTATCAAGAGGCACGGCGGTGGTGTCTCTTATGCGCGAAATTCATGCGATTGAGAAGAGGCAATTTTTTCGTGGGACAATATCTCAAGAACGACTGAACCGATTAACTTTTTTCAAGTCGTTTTAGTCTCAATCGCTTCGGAACAAAATAATTAAGAAAAATTTTATTGTTGCGTTTGTTTTTGTTTGCGCTTCTCTAATTTGGAGATAGGCGAGAATAAAGTTTCGAGGTGAGAAATTCACGTTTTTTCAGAAACGTCATTATTATTATCGTCGTCGCGCGACCAACATTGTAATAAATAATTAGATAAATAACTAAATTAAGAGTAAAGATACAAAATAAATAAATACAACACTTTGTGTGTTGTTAATTGTAAGATGAAAATTCAGATTGAAATGTCACAGTACTCGTTAACACACAGAAAAACGAGGAACAAAGCATGACCGTCAAGAACAAACCATATACACGGTGTCAGAAATAAATAATGAAAATCAAACTCGAAAGTAGAGAGAGGGAGGAGTAGAAAAACCACACGTGACTGTAAAGTCACGTGTCTTTGAAAACGTGACTAAAGTACAGTCACGTGACAAGGAGGAGTGGAAGAACAACACGTGACGAAAGTCACTTTCCCGTCTCTCTTTGTTTTTCGAGTTTGATTGTCGTGCTTTTATTTCTGACACCTCTTATATGTGTATTATATATTTGTAAGATGGTCATGTTTTGTTCCGTTTCTCCGTTAAAGAGAACGCGAGAGATTTGCTCATAAATATACCGGGGGGGTATATTACGCTTATTATAGCGCGGATGCCTAAAATAAACGATCTCCGGGATCGTGTCGTTCGGGGGGTGGAAGAGGAGGAAGACAACCGAGACAGACGTCGTTATTCGGGGCGCCATGACAGGAATGTCACGATTCCTCTCACCGTGTCGGGCGCAGAGACAAGAGAGAGAGAGAGTGAGATGGAACGATTACGCGAATTTCGAATGCGAGCCAGAAACGCGTCCCAGAACAGACTCCAATCAGACTGACGCGGAGAATCGCTCGACTCTCTCTCTCTCTCTCTCTTTCTCTGTCTCTCTTCTCCCCTTTTCTTTCAATTTTAGCATACGCCCACAACTCGAGCGAGAGAGACAGAGAGAGACCGCACGAAAGACCAGAGCTCGCGTCTGGCCGTCTGCCAACTTCGCCTTCGTCCCGTTTCACCATGGAGGAGACGTTTCATTCGACATATCCGTCGTGCGCACAAACGCGCGTGTAACTGTGTGTTCATGTGTGGCGCACGTGTGTGTGTGTGTGTGCGCGGCTGTTATACTTTGTGTCGACGTTACCGGTTTGCCTATGAATTCATGCAACGACTCGCGCGTATATCGGATATTGTTGCATTCAATCCAAGCGCCTGTGACCCTTCTCTCTCTCTCTCTCTTCTATTCTCTTGTTCGTGTGTATGTCTCTCGCCGAAGGTGGCGAGAAAGAGAGAGAAGAGGAGAGAACAGGAGGTATATATTTAGATGAATATTAGGACGCGTGCGGACTTACGCGAAACAGGCGGTGTGTGTTTCATAATTAATATACGTACATGCCTAGGCGTCAAGAAAGTGCATACGGGCTAAATAATGGCGAATAATATCAGCGTTTACACGTCCGCACCAGGGAGAGAGAGAAAAGACGGATCGTTAATGATACATTAGACGTACCCAGTATTGTGTTGGAAGTTTTGACGCGCCGCGAACCGGCGATTTTCAACCGGCTAATTCATTAGTAGGAAAAAAAATTAATAATCGAACGCGCATAGAAGAGTTTGTTCGATATCCTGTGTTTTTTTTTGTCTTTCTCTCTTTTTCTCTCTATCGCGGGAAACAATAAAATCGGTAAATTTTGCGCCGTTACATCCGCGCCGAGTTCGGCGCGATCCGGATGTATTTATGAGTTTCCAAATGAAACTCATCTATTATCCGCGCGGTACGCGGTAGCAGTCTCTCGAATCGCTAACGCGAACTATTGCTAAATCCAATTTGCGTAATAATGAGAGCGGCATATATTACCCTATCCCCCCGGAGAAAGTTTTTGCGCGCGCGAAGTTCCAGAGAGAAAAGAAGTTGTCGACAATTGTTTCGTTTTTTTTTACGTCGTATTCGTTAGATTCTCCATAAACAATGAGAATGGATGAAAAAAAATGAACAAACGATTGACGTCTCAATCGTGTCTCAAACAATTTTGCAGCACGCACACGTTTGTAAAACAAACTGGAAAATGGAGCGCGCGACTTATCGAGCGCGCGAGATCTAACGCGAGGACTAATTAATAGCTGTATTAATTTAAGATTTCAGAGAAATGAAAGGCAACTTTCTGTAGTTTAATTAAAATTTTTCACATTATGATTGTACAGTTTTAACGTAGTTTTAATATATACGACGTTGTATGAATACCGAAAAGCTCAGCGGAATATAATTCGGAATAACTTTTATCTGAATCCGGGATCTAACATAAATAAAGATAAATTGTTGAATTTCTCCCCCCCCCCCGGTCTCTTCTCTTTCTTCTTTCGCCGAATATATATATATACGGGAGATTATTTCGCGGCGTAAACCGGAGGGTAAATTACCGTTATAAAATTTCCGCTTCTAATTGCAGCAAGTCGTAGTTCTTAAACCCGTGAGATTATCGGAAGGGTGAAATCGAAGTAAGTAGGATAAACGCCGCTCTCTCTGTCCGAAAAGAGGCGATACAAAAGGCGACCGGGGGTGCTAAACGTTTCCGCGCTGAATGGGATCTGTTGAGAAAGAAAAGCGCACAAATAGCGCGTGTCTGTTTTATTAAACGTTGTGTTATTGCAAATATACCGTTATTTCACTACGATTCACTAAATTTAATTACTTCAAACTTATATATATATATATATATATATATATATATATATATATATATTTCGTTGACATATAAATTATTTCACGTATAAACAAACAGGGGAAACATGACGCTTAACGGGATTACATTTGCAATCAGTCGAGTCGTTAACAAATTTGTATTTGCAAGAGATCAAACAAAGGTGGACAAACTTCAAATATCTTGTTTTTTTCATTAAATTAATATCTTCGCGTTGTTTTTTTTTAAATCTTTTATTTTGGATTTTTAGCTCGAATCGAACGGATTGTCACATCACGTTATCAGTATTATTTTCACTCAATTTTTTGTTTAATGTCGGGAGAGATAGATGGAGAAATTTATTTAATGCGCGATTTAGCGGCCTAAAATATTGATTCTACGGATTTCTCTCCCACGCCTGAAATCGTGCTTAAGGGCGAATCTGAGAAGCTGATAGAGCCCGGTCTTCTGCCAGCTGACCGATACTCGAAGCCGAGGGCTTCTCGGAGGATTTGCTTCTCTCTCTCTCTCTCTCTCTCTCTCTCCAGTTGGCCGATGTCAGGCGCAGATCACAGATATCGATCTGAGGATATCGGGGGGGTCGTTACCGGTCAGTCTCTGGAGACCTGCCGGGGCGCATAGATTTTGCTTCGGTCTCTCCTCAATCCCGCAGGAGAAACGGAATATGGATCGCGCCGAAGCTTCCCGGTCAAGTCCTCGGAAGCGAATAGATGGATTCTGCCATTTTACGTAAAGGTGACGTGTCTCTCGTCCAGCCAATCAACTTCACCTCGGTGATTCTCGAAAACAAGCCGGATGATGAGAAAGATAGAGAGAGAGAGAGAGTCAAGTAGGCGGATTTCTAGTCCCGTTAGCACCCGCAAGTTGCAGCCGCAGTTCCCGGTTTCTTGTCACTAATCGACTCTTTCTCTCTCTCTCTCTCTCTCTGTCTCATCAAAGAGAAACAGTCGAATTTCTTGCAACGACCACGAATCAAACGGTCAAGAAGCGGCGGTGGTGGTCGATCCGGGACCGGACATTTGTCGAAGTCAGTTCATCGAGTTTCACGTTTGAACGAATACTCGAAACAAGAGAACTTCGCAGTAATTCCGTCGTAATAATATTAGCGAGAAAGCGCATTCACAACACAAGAATTCCGTCGCGGCGCACAAAGAGAGAGAGAGATTTGCTCCGTGCAAGCGCAATCGCGAAATGCGAAGATTTCGGGGGAATCCTTTTTTTTGTTTTTTTTTGTTTTCTTAAGAATGCAGAAGTTGGTTTACGACCATCTCAGGATATTAGGCTTTGTATATTTCACGCTCGCGAGAAAATGCACGTCTCTCGGACCTCTCTCGCAGGCTTCGTATAAAAGATTTGTTGTCGGGATTTATCTTTGAGTCATCTTTATTCGGAGAGCGCAACAAAACCACCGCGCGCGCGCGCGCGCACTTTCTCCCGGAATTACTCCTGTGTTTCCACGCTTTTATAAGAATTTTCTTGCGTTTTTCTCCGGGAAAAAAATGCAAAATGCAAGTAAGAAAGCGCACAGTAATTTTAGTAATTACTATTTTAACAATACACAGTATACGCGTATAAAAATATGAAAATCTCCGGAATGTGTAATGGAACTCGTTTATTTATATTTCTATTGCGGAACGAAACTCTTGGACAATACAGTCAAACCTCGATAACTCGAAAACCTCTGTAGAACGAAAATTTTGTTCATTCCCTTGCGTGCCGCGGAAAGGAAAAACGAGAACTTCGATAAGTCGAAACCTCTACAACTCGACGATTTTAGCTCTTCCCTTGAGATGCGAGTTATCGAGGTTCGACTGTATTTGTATTTTAAACAAGCGAATGTAACGAATAATAAATAATAATACGCTCGAAGAAAAACGCCGACGTTAAATCGTTAACACCGGTGCTTTATATAACATTTGACACGACTGCGCGTTGGGGAAGTTGTGTCGAGTGAGAGAAATTTTCGGACTGTCTTGCGATATAAAGCGACGTCGCATAAACACCCGTCCCGTATAATACCCTAAGAATACACGGTTCTCGGAGAGTTAAAGTATACAACACAAACACTCTCTCCGTTGCGCGAATCAACGTGTGTGCGAAAGTTTTGTCTCTCACCGAAGTAGAGAGAGAGAGAGAGAGAGATAGATAGATAGAGGAGGCGACGCGTCGTTGCGCGCGCGATATTTGCAAGCGCGCGCGGGTGTGCGCGCTTGCTCGCGCGCGTTAGCGAAGCGTTACTTTACCTCCTCGGCGTGCGATCCGAAACATTAAACTTGCCTTAACAAATAAAAGAGTCACGTAACTTCGAAATCCCTTTAAAACGATCTCAACTTTTGGATTCGAGACTCGCTCCTGAGACTTGCGGGGAGAGAAGAAAGAGAGATAGAGAGAGAGAGAGAGAGAGAAATTTCTGTCGCAGAAGCTCTACCGCAAGAGTCGGCAGAAAATCGCTTCGCGGGGCCATTGCCTCGGGACGTTCCTCTATCGCGGACCTTTTCTTTCCCCGAGAGAGAGAGAAGGATAGAGGAAGATACGAGAGACCCTCTCGCCTACATTAACAATGTGCACGAGCGAGCGAGCGAGCGAGCGAGTCGGTGCCGTCGGCGAGTGTAGGCGAGAGACGGAGCTGATGCGTGAGCGTGTGTGCGTGGACACACGGTGAATAATAAATAGACGAGCCGACCGTGGCGATAAAGCTTCGCCACGCGTTATTACTATATTACACGAGAGGGGATTTCTCCCCGCGTACATGTGTACGCGCGAGAGACAGCGAGAGAAAGAGAGCGCGCACACGTGTGTGATGTAATATCTGTGTGCGCCCGCGAGCGTGTACACACAGGAGAGACAGAGAGAGAGAGAGAGAGAGAGAGAGAGAGTGTGCGTGAGACAGTCAATGTGGATCACGCGAGTTCGCGTGCGAGATCCACTCTCTCTTCGTCGACCCGCTCCGTCCCGCTCGCGCCTTGTCTGTCCTCTTATCCGTCTGTTCTCTCTTCTCTCCCCCTCGTCCTCTTTCGCGCGCTATCCGTCCCTTATTTGTGGCCGTTTCCTTACGACGCCCTGGGCAGCGAACTCGCCGAACGTGCTTACACCTACCTACCTACCTACCTACCTACCTACCTACCTACCGCCTCGCCTCGAGAGTAGTGAAGGGAATCGCTCCGAATCTGAATTGGTTCGCACTGGAACAAAGCTTGTCTGGGAGACAGAGAGACTCTGTTTGTGACATCACCGAACGAAAAAACTCAAAGAGAAAAATATGTAAATGTATTGTATTCGCGCGCGGTATCAACGTCGGAATAATGTATATCTTTTGGTGACACAAAACGCGCCGCATTTGCGGGTCTAATTAAGAGCGTGCGAGGTAATTAGATAATGGAAGAAACATGAGAATATGTTGGTGCATTATTTTGTTTACAATGCGCCGGAAGATTACGCCGGTGATTCCGGAGGGAAAAATGAAGTGCATTGCTCTTTCTTTCTTTTTCTCTCTCTCTCTCTCTCTCTCTCTCTCTCTCTTCTCTGCGTTACAAAGATGACGTGCGTAAAACGCTTTAAAACGCGTTCGACCCCAACGCTACTTCGAGCTCTGAGAGACCTCGTCTGTGTCGGGTTTAAAGGGGGGGCACGACTTCGCTCGCCCTTTTCCTCTCTTCCGTTTGTTTCTCTCTTCTCTGTGCACTTCTCTCCTCGACTCTCCCACGCTATGTGTTACTCTTAATCTGGCGACCGTGGCATTTTAATTTCCACCTGACTCGGTCTCGCATATATTATTTTCATAATTCAGACCAACCTCCTCGCCGCAACGCGTCCACCATGATTTCGTTCCCCTCGGCCACTTCAAGCGGGAATCCGGGAAGGTTATCCCGCAGACAAGTGGCTTTTCCCGGGGTTTATAGATTGTGCAAGTTCCGTGTTCTCTCTCTCTCTCTCTCTCTCTCTCTCTCTCTCTCTCTCTCTCTCTCTCTCTCTCTTTCTCTCGCCGAGTTAGAACTCGCAAGGATGTTTTGTCCTTTAGTGGCGGTGACATTTCTTTCCGGATTGCGTCTCGCTCTGCTCTCTGAGTGTTATTTTTTTTTTTATTTTTTTTTTTTTTTCGAGAGTTTGTTCCACTTGCGAAGAGCAAAAAGGAAGATCGCGATTTATCGGAACGACCGGAGGTGATACATCTTAAAAAAGTGTTGTGGTTTAGTTCGCGAATACAGAAAACTAAAATGAATATGGTCGTTTGCACTCTGAAATTTTGAATATTTAATAACGGTTGCAGATAATTTAATTGATTTATTTCATCTGTCTCTTAAAAATAGGCGACCGTGTATCAATAAAATATTGCACTAAAATAATGACTATATCAATAAAATATTACACTAGAATAAACGCACTCAATCGAGGATTTGAATGTTAAATGTTAATTTGAGTTTTAATGAAATGTTGAATCGTGCGGTTTTATCGAACTTGAATTTGATTTTATTGACTATAGATATGAAGAGAAAGAGAGACCAATGACGAACACATTATAAATATATAAATGTAAAATTATTTTATTTTATAATGAGTATAAATTTGGCGCGCAAATAAAATTGTCGCTAGTCGCGCAAATTTGAAATACGCGAGCAATATGCAATATGCAAATGCGATCCTCGATCGCGTAATTGCGAGAGCACGATTCCGCGCGCCGCAGTGCGCAATATGTCTTAATGTCTTCTTCTTCTTCTTCTCTCTCGCTCGTTTTGTGTCCCGCGACCGAACTACACTGCCAATCGATTACGATCTCTCCGTGAGCAGAAATATTTATCCTAATTACATCGTATGCGTATGTGTATGTGTTGCGCGCGCGCACATGCTGTATCGACCTAATCTCGCAAATCGCAGAGATAGAGCGTGTGCGCGCGGGGATGCTGATCGATATACCTACATAAATTTTGTCGGAGATTGCGCGAGCCGTGTAAGTTCTATAGTGCATCCGATTAGACGGTACACGATATACTGTATATAAACTCGGTGAGCTTCGAACTACAAGCTAATATCTCAATTTCGGCAAGAAAGTTTTATTAGTATAATATGGATTTAACGGTAATAAACACACAGCGTCTTTTCTCTTTAATTAATGAGCGATTAATTTTCCGCAAACTTTTCGAAAGATATATGATATATATATATATATATATAATGTATATTTTTACGACAATTCTCTGGAAGTTTACGTCGACTGTGTTAAGAGGAGATTAGATTTTAATACTTCCCAAATTGGCTTAAAAGTTTGCGGTTTCTGTAGCAACGATAATTTTGTGACACTCTATCATCTTAACAGGATATGTTATTTCAGTGGATTTGCCTGCCGTAATCTCTAAACTAACTGACTTTGGTATTAAATCGGATCACGTTATATTATTCGTGCGCCGAATATCGTGTAACCGGCACGAGTTTTAAGGGTGATTATGACGAGCAACAGCTCGAACAGCCCCCGTCGCGCGGCGGCCGTGTGTGTGTGCGTGCGTGTGTGTGTTACGCGCGTCGCGGAATTTCGCAAAAGCTCAAGGGCAATTTCTGACCAATTTCCGACATGTTTTTTCAAGAAAATTATTATTGCTTGTCCGAGCTTCCAAACACATTTTGCCGAATATACGTGTAGATATATATATATATACATATATATTTTCCCGGTGAATCTGAAATTCGGCACCAAGATATAATAATTCCGTACCATCTGTCGATTGCCGCCGTCAAATAGTGCATTGGTCAATCTCCGGCTTTATGAGAGAGAGAGAAAGAGAGAGAACTCGTACTAATATTATATTCCATTAATATACGCACGAAATTCATATTCGAAATGTTTGCATAGCCGCTGTGTGATCATTGCGGTCGCGGCATATTATATTACTCCGGTTGCTTCATTTATTTATACGCGTCCGGAAAGCCAAACTAACGCGCGCGCGTTTGTTGTAGAATTAACGTGCATTGTGTCGTGTGAGCCGCGGAGAGAGAGAAGTCAATAAAGAGATCGAAAAGACGCGGCAACGAGAGAAAAGAGCGATTTTTCGTCAAAAATCGCATTGTGTTTTGTTTTACGTTGCGTCGTCGCGTCGTGTAACATGTTGCGGACACTCAATTTATGAGCTTTTGCGCTAACGTTAATTGGATTTCATGCAGCATTCAAACCCTCCGGTATGTAAGACAAATACGTGGATTCACGCGACCGCCCCAAGGCCATCGCGGACTATTCAACACCGGCCAGCGCAAGGGTTTTGCCAAAGGGCAGGTGTGTGACACACACGAGGGAGAGAGAGAGAGATAGAGCTTACATACAGCTAAGCTGCATGACGTGTAAGGCAACACGCGAATTAACAGTTTATAACGATCGATCGCGCGCGGCTCCACACCCCCGGATTATAACATGTCAGCGGTTTTTAGCGATTTCCTTTTCCCGTTTCTCTCTTTTTTTTTTTTTTTTAACTCTCATATATAAATGTGTGATAAAATGCAAAGCGAGATATCTCGCGGGGCGAGGAGAAACGTTACACAGTTGTCACGGAAAGTATGTCGACACCGTTCGCAAGCGATTTTTCTCTCTCCTTCTATCACGGCTTCTTTTTCTCGAAGGAAGTGTAGAGTCGACTCTTTCAACGGCAAGAAGGGTTGAAAATACCGCGTTTTTTTTACCGCAAATGATCTAATAATTTTCGCGGAAAGTTTTTTTTATCGCGTGCGTGTAATATTTATGAATTCTTTAAAATAATTAATTATTTGATAAAAACGTTGTCACGAAACGACGTGATAATTTTCACGAAAACTTTTTTTTTTTTTTTATTATGTGTGCAGTCGCGTATAAATTTTCAAAGAATTCACCCCGATGCAATCGTATTTTTTTCTGTTGTGTAACTACACCGCTCAATGTTCGTGTTTTTCTCGGCTCGAACGCGTATAAAGTTACGAGGTAACTTGCCTTTAACATGCATCCGTTTAGCCATTATCTGTCCAAGATTAAAGCTTGCGCGGCCTTTTATTGTGCGGGATAAAAGTTATCGCGTGCATTTCGCGTACTTCTGATCCGTAAAGACGTTTTACCTCCGCGCGAAATATATGTGTGTGTGTGTGTGCGTATGTGTGTGTGTGTGTGTCGACGTGATAAATGGACGTACGATCGACACTTCGCGAGTGCGCGCGACCATTATCATATTCGGATCGTATATCTCGTCGAATCTCACGACAAGGAGCTCATTTCCACGGCTACGAGAAATTCTAATGCGTCCCACATATATATCCCTTATATACCCCCTTAATTTGATCCTGATATATTAGCGCCGCTATTTGTCACCTCATCTGACACCGTAAACGAATCAATATCAACGAAAGTTTACGATTCGACGCGGTCAATTAACCAAATTAAAAGGCGACGCTCCTTAAATTTCGACGCGAATAAATTATATTGCGCCTACAACTTTTGCGCCACAGTTTAGAGAACGTGGGTTGAAATAACCGACGAGCAGTTGTTTTTTTTTTTTTGTTTTTTTTTTAGCAAAAAAATATTTTTTCAAATGGATTTATATTTGTCAAGCAAAAACGTTTTTCGCGGTTATTCGGGCGGAAGCAAATATTATTTCGGTTTTTCTTTTCGGTGGAAATATTGTTTTGCACGTGACGCGCGGATCTCTTTAGCCGCTATATCGGGGGAGGCTGTTGACTCATTCCGACGGCGACTAATGCGGAGTTTACTGGGGTGGAAAGGCCGGGTTTTGCCCGGAGGGTTTAGAGCGTAAGATTACGTGGCAAATACAACGTTGCCACACTTAACAAACGTTCGGATGATGAGTTTTTCAACGAGAACAATAACACGAAATCCAAACGCTGATGTACAATATTACCAGCCGAGTGTAAATTACATTAATTTGAATTAAGTTCAACTAATTACAACATTTTTTTTTTTTATATTTTGTCAGCTCGGTGTAAAGTCAAACTGCGATTTTAATCATGTTTTTCTATATATTACCTCGTTATATACGTTGGATATTAAATGAGCTCGTTTAAACAGCGTATTTTCTCGCGTAAAATAGAAATTAACGAAAATTTCTCGCTCGTAAGGTCATTTATTTCGAAATTTTCCTAATGAGACACATACGCTGCTAAGCAGTCGTTTGTATTGTTCTTCGGCGTGTGCTACACATATGTATAACAGTGAGCAATAAGACGCGGAACTTGGGAAGCGTCAGCTGTCAGGCGATCATCTTCCGGCACTCGCTCGAATGCTTGCGATTACCGAGCCGGGTCGGGGCCGCCACGATCAATCCGTCATCCCGGGAGAACGCTTCGATTATGACGGGAGTTTCACCTCTCTCTCTCTCCCTCTCCCTCTCATATCAGCGCACGGATCTCGGGCCGCGATCGATGCTCACCCGGGACGTAATCACGTGCATTTGTCACTCCTCGAAAAATGCGCCCCGATCTACGCCGATACGTCACGACAATCGTATTCTACTCTCGCCGCCTCCTACCACGTCGATGCGTAATATCTGTCGCAATTTTCCGCGCGTCCTCTCGGCCTCTATTTTTCCTCCCCACCCTTCGGATTCGCGGAAACGTTCGTTTTCTTCTTGTTAGAGTTCGATCATCGCATTCCGTCGACATCGACTCGCGCTGACGCGAGCGCACGTGAGCGGAGAAAACGCGCGAAGGCCACGCGCGCCGCGGCTCGATAATCAGCGAGTGAATTGAGAGAGAGAAAAAGAGAAAGAGAGAGAGAGAGAGAGAGAAGAGGAGGGATGAAAAATGGCGGAATGCCGAGGCGTAATTATCGGGACTCTCTACCTCGGGTCGTCGTGAACGGACGTGGATGAAGCACTTGCAAATAGCTCGCATCGAAAAATCGCATTAGGGGATCTTATTCCTTGATTGCTCGTAATTTATCGCGGCCCGTCACGACGGGCTGAAGAGGAGGAGTAGGAGGAGGCGGCGAAGGGCGCGTCCCTGTTTTTTCCACGTCGCTCGATACTCTTCGACGCGCTTGCTTCTTGTCGAAAAATAATGCAATTAGCGGTACTCGGAGAGAGCGCGAGAGAGAGAGAGCTCGTCGTTTATACGTTCGTCGTTTTATACGCGAAGAAATCGCGCGCGATTTCGATCTCGCGCGCGAGAGCCGAGGTTCAACCTCTGATCTACTTAATTGCGGCTATTAGCGCAAACGTGATCGCGTTTCGTATATAGAGTTTCTCTCCGCCAGAGTCACACACACACAGATTTATCTCATATGTGTGAATGAAAATTCACGGCGATCACACACACGTCACGTTTCAAAGTAGTTTACGTAGCTATTTTTCTCTCAGCGCATTTGTAGGTCTGCGATAAGTAGAATCGATCGACGACGACACATCCCATCGTTTTTTGCAAACACAATGCGCAGTCGATTCTCTTATTTGCGCCGATGTGTTTTCCCTCGTGTCAATCGCGCGCGCTATATTCCGTTTGCGATGAAAATATTATGTCACTCGTCCGATAATCAACCGCAATCTCGCCCTAAATAGCCTTCAATCTCGCCTCGGAACGACATAAGTAGAATCATTTGAAAGTGTCGCATCGCTAACGAGCGACACAGTAGTAGCGAGACGAGTCATTTGTGAAATAAGCGCGGTTTATAGTCTCATTTTGTATTTTAAACAAATCTCGCGCATTTTCGCAAGTAGGTTGAAAAAATTTCACGCGCGCGCGCGCGACATACACATTCGATATATTACGTCTCTCGAAAACTATTGCATCGAAGAGAAGAACTCGTATTCACATTCAGCGCAAAACGTGCCGTCTGATTTTGGATTTTACATTTCGCGAGCACGAGAATCGAGTGTATAAATTGCGGGCGCAAAAAAAAATCAAGTTATTTTTATTCAAAGTGGATAGTTGTTTTTTTTATTTTTTATTACCAGTTCAATTTTTTATGGAAATGCGAATAAAGTTACGAATCTTTGAATTAGGAATAACGGAAGGTAATATCAAAATATGTGTGTGTATTTACTAAGTGCCGTCTTTATTAAATTCTCCAATGCGATATTTTTCTTTAAATCGGATTTCAATTATTTTCAAGTCGATCGCATGTGTGTCGATATTCTGTGTGCAAAGATGCAGTACATGTCACGGAGAGTTTTTATATATATTTATTTTGCTCCGTAAATATTAGACGGGCGAAAAGTTTTGCTAGAGTTAATATTGATAAATATATCTGTCTATTTAACTATTTGCAAAGAGAATCGGGAACTTGCGTTTGCTTGCTCGCTATTGGTAAATCGCGAAAGAAGTGTGTTAACACGCGTTGCGTGTCGCAATATCTCGTTACTTTACGCCGAAAAATGTCGAAATTTTTTATGTAAATTATGTAAAACATATATTTATACACATATATTTATTTATTTATTAACAACGAAAAATGTTTGGCATCAAGACACACTTGTTTTAAGAACAAATCGTTTAATTTTTATTACTTGCGTTCAAAATTTCAGAGGTAAAAATTGTTTCAATTTTTCATCTCAAAGTGATGTATTTTCCTTAAAAACGTCTTTCACACGAAGACATGTTTCATTATTAACGAAATCCTTGCGTGCAAGAAGAATGAACTGCGCGTTTTCAAGCTCGGCATTTTCGTTTTGCTGCTCTTTCGTGGATCTTATTAGATTACCAAGAAACGAAAAGAAAAAAAGAGAGAGAGAGAGAGAGAGAGATGTTTGCTGCATTTTCTATCAAGACTTCCGTTTTAAATAAAGTTACTGATTTGAGTTTCTCATTCTTGCAAAAAAAAAAAAAAATAACTGAGGAATTCAAGAAACTCGGACAGAAAATTCGCATTGCGCGGAAATAACGACTCGTCCGCAGTACTCGGTGTCCGGTTTTTTTTTTTTTTTCGTCGATTCTTTACTCCCGCGATCCTCCGCGTTGGATTCCTTAGATTTAACGCAATCTCTGCGTGCAAAAATAATGAATCGCCAAGACAGAGAGAGAGCGAGGAGGAACGCGCGCGCGCGGCAGCCTGACATACTAACGTCCTGTATTTTTCATTCCGCGCCGTGAATTTTAGAACGTCGCTGCGCCACGAAAAATCACGTAGAATAAAGTCCGCAACGTTTTGCGGGCAAGGGTAGGCATCGCGCGCGATCTCTCCTGTGTCTTACTTTGCATTCCGCGCGAGATGCAACCGCCTCGTCGTCGTCGCGACGACGTGTACGTGTTTACACGTGCACACGCAATGCGCTGGGTGCGACGTGTACACAAAGATAAAGAGAGAGAGAAAGAGACAGAGAGAGGGAGAGGGAGAGCAACGCGATTCGTGATGCTGCAGAAGTTGCGCGCGAGCCGCACCTTTTTTTTTTTTTTTTTTATCTCCTCGTCTTTCTCTTGTTTCGCTACCTGTGTTCTTTTTTTTTTCTTCGCGCACGTGCACGTTCTTTTCTCGTACGTATGTTATCGCGTATATACACGCGAAACATGATTCCGCGCGAGCGATATTAACATTGCACAAAGAAACTGATGGATTCAGCGTGGACAGAGCCCGACATTGGCGCAACTGCGCGTAAACAACAATAGCTTCGCGACAGCTACGTCGGCGTGCAAATTATGTCAACTATCCTCGTGACGTAATCCACGTGAATTATGCACACCTGCTACGACTTGCTTCGTTCTTCGCGTCCTTCCCTCCTCTCTTTCTCGACTTACGCCGTCGTTTTTCCGCGTGATCAGACTTCTGATTTATTATTATGTTTTTTTTTCTCGGGGGGTCACGTGACTCGCTTCTTTTTCTATTTATTTGCATATTCGCGATCGAGTTTTTGTTTTTCCGATATATAAATGCAATCGTCACGTATTTCGCGTCGCGAGAAGACAGAGACCGGTCGAATATGTTCGGGACAGAGTTTACTCGTTTAACGTTTGTCCGATTTACGGCGTGATTGTGTTACCTCAAGAATATATGCGACGTGTGCAACTTGCAATCCAGAATCCGAAATGGAGTTCGGTTATATGGGAATCGCGCGCGCGCGTGTGTGTGTGTGTGTGTGTGTGGCACTCTGTTTGATTGAATGTTAATCAAAGCGCTATTCCGCGAGATACTGATTTATAGTGCATAGGGGTTCTTAATACGGTCCAAACTGGGATATCTAGGCAGAACAGTCTCCTCGCATAACTCGGCGAGGTTATAAATCATAGCGCGTCACGCGAAGCGGTCGAGAATCAAGGCGGGAGGAGGACACACAGATGTGCAAATCTCGTTGATATGTCATTCGCCGTGTTTCATCTTATTCGGACCCGCATTTGCATAAATTTCCGATTTTCCAAGGGCTGTGCGACGTCTCGTTAACGCCGGGTCGCACAATGACCGGTCGGCGGAAAATCACGACAAATATAAACAAAAACCCGAATGTGTCAATAAAATATATTCGCGATAAATCGTTAAAAACAGTACGCGATGGCACGAAACGAAACGAAACAAAAAAAAAAAAAAAAAAAAAAAAAAAANAAAAAAAAAAAAACAGAGCCGAGTAATTAAAGCGCGAGTAATTAATTGTAAATAGATAAATACACTTGTGATTGCCTCCTTGTGCAAAAATATTGGCCGCGCATCTTTTGATCCGTTATTTAAAAAAAAAAAAAAAAAAAAGACCTCTCGAGAGATCTCCGACGTGTATACTTTGCTTATCGCGAGATCCGCATTGGACATTGGAAATTATCCCTCCGTTCATCGCGCAACGGAACCGAACGCGAAAGTTAATTAGTCGTACCCTCACCGTCGCGGTTTCCGGCCGTTGTATGTACGGTCACGTGTCGCGTTTCTCGCGCGATGTGGATGAGCATATCGCGCGAGCAAGCCGCAGGAGGAGGGAGGGAGAGGACGGTACAAAGAAGCGCACCGGTATATATCGCACAAGGATCGATTAATGCCGCCTACTACCTGTAACTGCCGTCGCGTCGACTGTATCGCAGAGAGAAGTACGAGCGAGAAACGTTACTGTGAGAGAGACGGCGAAATATAACGAAAGGAGAGAGTTAACGAGAGAGGGAGAGAGAGAGAGGATAAGGATGTAACATGCTCAAAAAGAAACGCGGAGGAAACGTAAAGTGCGAATAAAGACAGAGAGAAATACGAAGTGTCAGAGAGAAGGAAAGGCCTTGCGAAGGGGGACAAGGAGAGGAGGAGGAGGAGGAGGAAAAGGAGGGTTGGTCGAGGGTTTCCGTCTTCCGCGTCGGGTTAGGATAGGTTAAGGGAGAGAGTGGCACCGCTTGGTACCGACAAGGAGTAGGATGGAAGGAGGAGGAGGAGGAGAGGGGCACGTCAGGGCGCCGCGAAGGGGGTTCTCGCCTTATAGTCGCGTGACCCGATGATTCACCGAACTTCCCCCCTTCTTCTTCTTCTTCTTCGGGCTTCGCCGCCACCCTTCCGTCGCGCATCCTCTCTCGCTCTCTTTCACGTTCCTCGTGTGTCCTGTGTTCGCCCTGCCGCGGGCTCTCTGCGGCCTGCCCTTCCGTCGTCGTCACCGTCGTCGTCGTCGTCCTCGTTCGCATCGACTCCGCGCGCTCACGATATCCCCGCGGGCCATTCACGATCGCTTTGCCTGCCGTCTCGTCTCTTCTCGTCACGTTTTTCGCTCACTTCCATCGATTTCCCGCGTTCTTTCGCTCGTTCTCTCTTTCTGCGCGCTCTGGGGAATCCGTCGTCGTCGTCGTCGTCGTCGTCGTCGTCGTCGTCGTCGTTGAAACTGTTCTGTCCGGGAAACGACGGGCCCCGGAGGATTTTATTGCAGCGGCACTCTCTTGCTCCGAGTGTGCGAGAGACGTGTCCGCGCGCGCCGCATCATTGCGAGCGAAATGACGTCTTTCTATTCGAACTCGGTAATCCGACGCGTACATATATGCGCATGTGACTCTCCTTTTGTTTTTCCCCTTTGACGTTTGCAAAGCGTCTCGGAGAGACCGCTATTGTTGCTGACAGATGTTTGAAAAAGCACTTTTCAAGGTAGATACGACGATTTACATTCCAAAGTCTGCGTTTATTTTTTTTTTTATTAGGTTTGAGATCTCTTTTCTTCGGATAAAATGAAAAAAAAAAAGAAGAGCAAAAAAGACTAACTCGATGATTAAGGAAATCGAATGACGAAATCGAAGTGAAGCAAGATGTAAACACGTACGAAGAGACGGAAGATTGTTTTTTTTTTTTTTTTTTTCTTTCTACCGAAAGGCTTCAAGTGCGGCTCATAAATGGGACTCGAAGATGAAACTGCATTCCGCGATAATTGCGCGATGAGAATACGTGGACCAACAAAGACGCGGGGCTCTTTAACGCTGATGGATACAAGGACAATGTATACGGGTCGTTATACGGCGAGAGCGTGTTCGTCGAGTATATAACCGCAATCGATGACGATGCCACGGACTCCATCAGCATACCGGTGGCCGGTCGCCCGATATATATCGTTCCCCCAGGCTCAATGAATCACGTAAATGTTGTTCCGCCGAGCGTGGAAATATCCTACGATTACACACCGGGCGTTAAACGGAGAGAAACTATTTGATCGTTTCCGCCTATGTGTATTGCATTGTGTAACCGCCAAGTTCTCTCTCTTTCTCTCTCTCTCTCTCTCTCTCGGGCAACTTGCTCTCACGACTTTAAAGTTTCCGCGACCTGCCACCGACAGCAATGGCCAACATGAGTAATTTCCCGTACGACACGGTAGTTTATCGCCGCGCTTTTCTTTTCCCTATTATTTTTTTCTTATCCCGCGGTATCGCGTTCGCCAATTTTATTCGCGCAACGACTAATGAGATGCAAACACACGAAGCTTGTTGCCGCGATTTACGCTTTCATCCCCCGCGCCCTTATAAAGAGTCGACAAATAGCGGATCGAAGCGAACTTAAGGGTGTAATAATGGAAATGGTATTCCCCCTGGGGGCAGCGGAACATGAATATTCCACCGGCTATACCGGAGACGACGACGACGACGGTGGTGGTGGTGGTGGTGTTGGTGGTGCGCATTTTTATTCAAGCTGACTGGAGCATATGAATGCTAACTTAATGAAAAAAGGACTTTTTGTACGACGCTTTTTTCGCGTTCATGAGGTATTATCGTGTTGGATTCCGCAATTGCATAAATTACGCTCGTATGGATTGCCGCGACTATCTCTCCCGCGATCGACGCGGGAAGATACGAATCGCATTAGCGCAATCGCGACTCGCGCCATTGAAAGAGAGCTATCCGATGAAAATATTTTACATTTTTTTTTTTTTTTTTATCCTCCTTTGTTACGGTCGCTCTTTATAACGTTTATTGTCTTCTGTGAATTTCAGTTTTCATGTTTCAACGCCGTAAGTTTTTTTTTTTTTTTTAATTTTAGTTTGAAAGAATCTCACTTCCATTAATAAATATAAATATAGATCGAGTTGTATATTGGCAGCGTTAAATTTTATTAAACAAATAAAACTTTACAATTGTTTGAAATTATTTTTCGGCTGAACTCTTTTTGGGTTAGGAACATTTTTCACCGTGCGCGAAACTTTTTTTTTTTATACAGAAAACCGGTTTTGTACGTTAATATCGTCCGTTAAATCGCAATTTCGCCGAATAATTGACATGTCAGTATATGAGCAAGCAGCGTGCGCTTACACGGTGTGTACAAAAGCGACCGTGAATCGGAATGTTAATTCCGCTCTTTTTTTTGACGCGAGCTCGCTTTAAATTAAACGATTTACCGTTATAAGAAGAATCTTTTTCGGATTATTTTCCGCGAGTTGTACATATTTCTTTCTCTAAATTTCGCTCTCTCTCAAAAATTACACGATTTTCTTTTTGAGAGACTGTGTTTTACAAACAGTCAGTGGTTTGGGTTTATCGAGAGCGGGAAAATTAATCACGCACACGTCGATTAATCGCGTTGATGCGCAGTGACGCGAATTTTTGCGACATTTCTTGTAAAAAAAAAAAAAAAAAAAAAAATGTTTCCGCGCGTTCGGTTTGGCGCGGCGGCGATTTTTAATTTCGCAGAAAGCGAACGTATCGCTTGCGTTCGGATACACGGAGATTATCGCCTGGAATAACGCGCGCGCGCATACATACAGAGATGTGCACACAACGCGCAAAGCTCTATGAAAATATGCATAAATAATGCAACGCGAGGTGCGCGCGCTCATATACTTGTATTAACTCGACGCGTCATTTACGTCGGACGGAATTCGCGCGACCGTTTGTACGGCGGAGTGCCGCATAGCCGCGGGTTAGTTATCTGCAGTATAAATAATAATCTAATGACACACACACACACACACACACATATACACGAACTATTAAGAGAACCACAGGAGTGCGGAGAACACACGCGGCTTTTTTTTCTCTCTTTACGACAAATCAACGACGTACATTAAGCTTATCGAGACTTCGTCAAAGCTATCACGTGTGTACGTGTGTGTGTGTGTGTGTGTGTGCGTCGTCCTTTTTCCTATATCGATTCTTGATAAAATCGTAATCACTTAAATTACCCTCGAGACCCATAAATTAGTCTTCGAGAGTTCTATTAATTCGATAGATAGAGAATATATTTCGTCGTGCAATTTTCGAGTCTATGCGTGTGTGTATCGAAACTCGTTACACACTGGCACACTTGTTCTTTGATGAGTCAACAATATGGTTATTTGACTTCGTCAAAGCGCTACGCTTTTTTTTTTACGGAAATAAAATTTTGCAACAAAAAAATTTTATCACAGAAAATTAAATTCTCAGATTGCACGAATTATTTGTCCAATTTTTATTACTTTTTAAAATATGAAATATATTTCGTTACGTAAAACCAGCATTGTGACACATTTTCGTTCTTTGCTAAATCAACGATATGGCTATTGACGTCGTCAATACTGCAAGCAATTTTTAAAGGAAAATCTCTCGTCGGAGAGAAATCAACTTTCCAAAAATTGCATAAATTACATTGTTTTAAGTTTCATTGATTAGTTAGACGTGAAATATATTGTGGCGAAAAATCCAATTCCGAAAGTCAAGTTCTCTCTCTCTCTCTCTCTCTGTGTGTGTGTGTGTGTCTCTCTCTCCCTTTCCTTTCCTCTCTGCCTCCCTGAAAAGAGCCCCCAATGGAAACCCAATTTGGTTCGTAACTCTGTGTGTTAATTAGATACTAGTTTCCGGCGTACACGCGTGCCGTCGCTTGATACATACACACAGGCGTTTTCGACGATGCAAATCTCGTAGCACGACAACACGATGCCAGTGTATCACCGAGGGGGTATAGGCAGGAATATCATCGTGTTTACACGCTCTCGCACGTATACGGGGGAACGCGCATATGCGCGCGATATTTTCCCCAGTTTTTCCGTCGACTTGTACAAGTCAAAGTTCGTCTACACGTATTGGCGAAAATTTAAAGAGAAATAAAACAAACGCAGATCTCGCGCGCGGAGTTTTCGAAAAAAAAAAAAAAAAAAGAAACGAGGGAGAAATTCGTTTTTACGCGGTACGTAGTTGAATACGGCACGTCACCGCGGTATCGGCTGCAAACAATGCTTCCGGCGGACAAAAGCTCGCGACAAAGAAAGCGAACCCCGATAAGAGGAGAGGAAGCAGAAGAGGAGAGAAGCAGCGCTTAGAGTTTTAGGACTCTCGGTACTGCTTCCCGATTTCGACTTGCAACCGGCAAGTAACCCCGTTTAAGCGTGATAACGGAGGTCGTTTTCGTTTTCGTTACGACCGCAAGAAGCCTCGTTGCCGTATCGCGTATATAGCGCTGCTGCTACCGCTGCTTTCAGAGTTCTGGCTTATCCCCGCTATTTGCATTTTTTTTTCTTCCCTATCTTACGTTTCCTGCCGGAAGAAGCGGAAACCGATATGTACGCGCGATTTGACACTTTGAAAAGACACGTGGGAATTAACAAAGAAACAAAACAAAGCATTACCGTCTTACAAATATACTACACGCTATGACAGGTGTCAGAAATAACGCGCGCGAAAATCAATCTAAAAAAATAAAGAGAGGAAAGGGTTGAAAAACAACACGCGAGTACAGTCACGTGACTTTACTTTACTCACGTGTGTTTAAAAACATGACTAAAATAAAGTTATGTGACAGGGAAGAGGAGAAAAACAACACGTGGCTACAGTCACGTGACTTTACTTTGGTTACGTGTCTTTGAAAACGTGATTAAAGTAAAGTCACGTGACAAGGAGGAGAAGAAAATCAACACATGACTAAAGTCACACAACGTTATTTTAGTCACGTGTTTTTAAAAATCAACTTATGACCAAAGTACAGTCACGTGACAAGAGGAGGAGAGGACAAACAACACGTGAATAAAAAAGTCACGTGACTTTTTTACTTTAGTCATGGTTTTAAAGACACGCGGTGCGACGCACTACTTCTCGATACGTGTCACAATATGAAAAAGACACTCGATCACTCTCTCGTGTCTTTTTAACTTTATTGTACATTTGTGCTGAATGTTTTAGAAACGTTACGTTTCTCTATTCCAACCGCAATTTCTCTGCGATCAATTCGAAAGCAATTTTACTTAAGCGAATATCGTGTGTCATTGTTCGTCATGCGCGCCCGCGCGAATTTTTTTTTTTTTTTTTGTCGCGGCACTTGATATCGCGGCTCTACTTCGCATAAGTGGATTTATAACTCTTTTCGAGAAGAAAATGGTTCACTGGGGTGCTGTGCGCACCCGACAAGGAGCCTGTTATTTCTCTAATACGGGAGCTATTGCGTCGGGGAACACGCCGCTCGAACGCGACGTGGAAAATACGAAATCTGAACACTCTGCACGCGACGACGCTAGTCGTCAGTCTTAGCGGCGCGTAATTTCATAAAATTTCCCAAAGCGGGGCAAACAAGGCAAAATTTACTTTAGGTTTGCGAATATAATACGTGTACACATTTTATGACGATAACGTCGAGTTTATTTAGCATTAACACGAGTTTAGCAGGTCGCGGGCGCATAATTCACAAATGTCGCTGGCGTAAAAATACGAGCGCGCGAGCAGAGAGAGAACGTTCTCTCTCTCTCTCCGCGAGAAGATTATCGCGCAAAACGAACTTTACTCGCGGATGTGTAAAATATATATTTCTCCGTGCGCGCATTACATCGCACATAATCAGAACATTTCACGGAAAAACACTCTAGACACACGCGTGACGTCGACATATCGCGATGATTGTTATAACGTGAAAAAATTTTATTTTATAGTACACCACGTTTATGCAAGTTTTTTTTTTTTTTTTTTGCGTATGTCCAAGAAAAACGTTGAAGTTGCGCAATGTGCAATGTGTGGAACATATGTTGTATAATTTTTGCAACACCTTTGCTGCGTCGACAAAAATACCGAATTTGCTCAATCAGAATTAATAATTTATTATTTACATTCATTATTTACTCTCTTCCTCAAAGGGCCAATCACTTTACTGTTTACCCCTGTATATTTTTTTTATTTACTACTTTTCTTCTGTCGTTACCAAGTTTGTCTTCGAAGAAGAAGAAGCATTACTTTTCGAATTACGACGATCTTCTTGCAGAAGAAATAATGTTGCGTCTCTCTCTCGCATAGAGATACCTTCTTTTTGCGACCCAGATACGTATAAAAAAATTCTTAATGGCATTTTGATAAGTTCGACTATTCGTGCGCGCGAGCGATATACGTATCTTCCTTTTCCTCGTTTTTTTTTTTTTTTTTTTTTTTACGTAACGCGGTGTAACTGCAGCGGGAGAGGTAAAAGCGTATTACTTTGCCGAAGTTGCGGGAGTCGCGGTCCTGTAACCGCGAGTGCGTCTCTTTCTCGCAAGTCTCTTGTCGGAATGGCGAAGGGGGAAGAGGAGGTATATATATATATATATATATATACCTTTTTGCTCCCATCGACGCCGGGAGTTCTTTCTACCCTCGCTCGGAGCGATTTTAAGCGGTTTTCCTCGGCGAAAGGCAGGCGTTTTCTCATTTTAGCGGCTCGCTCCCGATGAAAGATAAGTCTCGATATTTCACGCTGAATCGGTATGTTCCTCCCCGCGCACACGTACTTTATTTATCTCCGATACGCGAGAAATCGACGACGTCGATTGCCGAAGTGATTTCCCGTGGAATTCTTCAACTATCTCGGAGGCTGACGCCGCGTTCGCCTTTTTTAAGTGGCCGTTTCTCTCTTTTTTTTTCTTTCTCTCTCTCTCTCTTTCTCTCTTCCTCTGTTTCTCTTCTCTTTTTTTTTTTTATTTCGCTCCTCTTTCTCTTCTCGTCCTATTAAATTTGCAACCGCGATTTGATTATTTCGGTTACATTTAATTTCAGGTGACTTGATAAATATCTCGCGCAAAACCGGTGATTGATATTCGACCGACGACTCGCGTCCTGTCAATATCTAATATCAATCGTGCCGGATCGCGATAAATATGTTGTTTTTTTTTTTTTTTTTTTTTCCGACCAAAAGCGAGTCGATAAAAAAGACGAAAGAAAATTGCCGAGAAAAAAAGCAATTGCATATCGGGAAATACTTAGCTTTTCAATCCCGACTTGATTTACGCTTCGAAGAAAGTTGTGCCAATCAGAATTAGTCTTCTAGAGAGAATAAATACGGTAAGAGATAAATGTAACAGCCATTTCGTGCTCGAACGAAACTTCATTTTATTTCCCGACCATCTGTCATTCACGAATAATATATTTTAAGTGTTGCATTATCGCGCGATTATCCAAAATCAACGAAAATTCTCCAACTTATTTCGGACCGCAAAAATAAAACCCGGTTCTTTTCGAAAAAAACATTTCACGAGAAAAACACGAGGTGATACGTCGAGATATCCATTATTACACTCGCAGCGTTCTTCGCGCGGGCCATTTATATTTTCTTCTCAAGTATTTTGCCATCACCTTTTTCATAATTTTATCGCAATATACAGGGTGTCCCGAGAATTGGTGTAACATTTCTCGTGAACAAATAAGAAGGAGTAAAACCGAGTCAAAATGTTCTTATACCTATTTTGGCTAGATTCGCAATAGTTACCGAGATCTTAATTAACAAAGATCAGCGAGTAAGCGTGCATCGGGGGGCTGTCTTACGCGCGTATCTTTCGCGCGGATCTTTGTTAATTAAGATCTCGGTAACTATTGCGAAATCTAGCAAAATGGTAATAGGACTTGTTGACTCAGTCTTTTACTACTTCTATCTGTCTACGAGAGATGTTACACCAATTCTGGGACACCCTGTATATATATGTAGGTATATATATTCGCGGAATAACTCGCTACTACTAATCTTTCACGGCACAGTGAGAATATCCGCGGAAATCTTTATGAGACATTAGCGAGGCGTTAAATGCGTGGTAAATCCAGTCATGTGGAAAATCAGTCTCGTTTACGGCGGCGGTCGTGAAAGATTGTTCGAGGAGACAGTTGGGTGCTTTAGCGCGTCGGTGAAATATGAAACTCCATTTGAACGCGAAGGAACGGACGACGTGTCAACCTTCTTAAGCGGATATACACAAGGAGGCCCTTCGCGGAGATTAAGATCGAATTTATACTAAATTTCCCAATTACTCTTATTCATCTTTCATCTCACGACGAACGCGACTGCACGTTTCGACATACGAACCTTCTTCCCTTCTCTCTCTCTCTCTCTCTCTCTTGTTCTCTTTTTGTCATTGTAATTTCAATTCAATCTGTGGATTTTCCGCCCGACAGAATCTCGCACCGGTAAATTTAATAAGAAATTCTTTCGCAAGCTCTTTCCGCGATTCATCACGTCCGCGACCTCGGCGAATTATAATATCTCCGGTGCCTAGAACAAATAACATTAACATACTCGCGTTACGTGCGAAACGTTCTCGTTCTCCGCGCGCGGACTTAATCACACGTAGGTTGGTCCGCAATAAAACCCGGTCGGTCTTTTCGCCGTATCGAGTGTGCCGCTCTGCCATATCATTTACATTCATACGGCGTATGTAGGTGCTACTCAGCGCGCGCCGGGCGATACAACGACTAATTAATCTGTCTTTTGTTCCGGAAGTACTCTCTTTTTCTTTTGTTTTCGCGGAGCATATATTATATATATTTATATATATTTATATATATAATATATGCTCATGTACACACACACACACACTCACCCTTCTCCACACACCACATATATATATAAATATATATATACATATACATATATATACATATATACACACATAAATATATATATTATATATATTTGTCTATATGTATACGTTTCGTTATCTCGCGTTGCATTACTGCCGGATGCCAAGTTACATAACGCGCTTCCGAAAACAGCTCAAGCCGGGTTCTCCGGAAGTTAATTCGCATTTCATGTAGACGCGGTGCATTTCAGCCGCGCGCACGCCGCCCCTCACCCTCGCGTAAAACTTTGACATCGAAATATTTGCATATTCGATAAGACAAGATCTCTTAACTCTTCCGAAACAATAGTACGTTTGTATATATTTTGTTTTTTTTTCTTCGGTAACTTTTTTGAGCGATGCAGCCTTTTTTGGCATATTTGTTGTTTCTAGCGCAAATTAACAGAGAAGAAACAAAAGAGCTTTCGTTTTCAAACAAAAAAAGAAAAAAAAACCTCGCACAAAAACCTTCCCGCATTTTGTAACCGAGTAATTGTAACGCAAACATTGCGTTTTATATCGCGAAGTATATTGTCAAACACGTGATCATAAATATTAGTTTTTCTCCGTACAATAAACTTCGGCGCGCGTGTAAACCGCGTATACACCGAAATATATAGTTACAGTATGTAACTAGCAACTTGCGCTGATTTACATTTTTTTTTTTTTTTATCGCGGCGCAGTTTCGTTCTTACAATCGCGGAACCCTCATGCATAATTTTCGTGCGACTACAATGCTGGCACGGGGGGGAGGAGTAAAGACGTGAATCTCTCCACCCTCGTTGTTTCTTCGAGTACACTATACAGTATAAATAGATACCCCCCTTTTTTACGTTCATCAAGAGTACACAATGCGCCTACTCCACTCTAGTACGCTTTTGACCGATTTTGCAGCTGTCCGTACTTGTATTTTCCGGTTCTAATTGCGCCCTTTTATGCGATGACTAGAATAATGCGAAATGCTTCACGAGAAACGAAATAGGTGTATATATATATATATATTTAAAATTGTCGGCTTTAACAGTCACGTGAAGATTTAACCTCGCAATTTCGACATTTCATGGCGCTACGTGCGGCTTAGCAGAGCTAAGTAGGATTTAATAGGATTGAAAATATATTTTTGTGTTTTTTTTTTTAATAAACGCAAACTTTTTCAGAGTGCAATTAACTTTTGCCAATTCTCGTTAATTGTAAATGAAACAAAAACTGTCGATTTAAGTATTCGTCAGGAGTTATTAATTCAGTAAAAAGCAAAGTGAAAGAAAATGTAAATAAAAACAATAAAAATGAAAGAGGGATAAAAATTCAAGATGTTTCGCGCTTTTAAGTTTTTTACACCAGTCGGTAAGCTAAATATCTTTTTTTTTCTTTTTTTTTTTTTGTTCTGCTTTCAAAGGACGCTGCCGGAACATTACGTCTTTATTTTACACGGCTAAAATCCTGCTTGTGCGCAAAGAAGGAAGGGTGAGAGCGAGGAGGGGGTGTGGGAAAATAAAGTGCGAGGAAACAAAGAGAATACGAGAGAGATACGTATGATAAAAGCTCCGGTGGAATGACCTCCGTAGAAAGCAAAAGCGCCGTACGAAAGTTTATAATCCGATGAGCGTGATTTCGGACTGTGATTAGGGTAACTATCGGTTTGTGTGGTCTTCGTTCTTTCGTGGTTTCGAGCCGATAAAGAAAGTAGTTTTGATTCAAGAGCCCCGATAAGGTCGCGGAATTGATTTTTAAAGAAAGAAATGAAAGAAATAAGAAAAAATATCGCATGTACAATATCGTTGCTACAATTGACATCGTTATAACAGTTTGGTTGTGTTATTGCAGTCAGTCTTGTTTCTCTCCGGAAAAAAAATAAGAATAATTTTTACACACACTTTGTTAACGTTGCTCTCGTCCTCGAACCGGTTTATTTCTTTTTATCGTTTCTCTTACAAAAGTACTTATCTCCGCTTGCATAATATTTAGTACGTGAAGATAGAAACTCGAAAGATTATAATATAAAGCCTTTGGCGCGCGAGCGCGGCGCTCGAGCTGGCTGCCGATGTAAAATTTACTTTAAGAACATTATAATGCCATGGCGGGAAGTGTATTGGTGGTGGTAAGATAAGACAAGCACGATGCTCTTCTTGCCGCGGCGCGACTTGTCTCGCGATATTTAACCTCGGTAATATCGAGCGAGGGGTTGGAGGGAGGGAGGGAGGTAGAGAGAGAGACGAGTCTCCGCCGTTTTATCCGACGCGCACGAAGCGAGAAAGGTACCGGGCGACGTGACATTTTGTCGCTGCCGCGCTTGCACGCTCGAATCGATCGTCACGCTTGCCTTTGTTTGACTTAATTACCACAGTGATAGATCGGTAGATAGGCACCGCACGTCCGACCGTCGCGCGTCGCCGACAATCAGGCTCGAGAGAGGGTGGCTCGCAGGGAGGCTCGGCGGCGCTGAGATTCCGCCAAACCCCGGGTCCCCGATACGAACCACCCACGCTAGTAGGAGCCATTGAGCGCAGACAGTAGATTGATAGACGGATAAAAATAAAATGTTTCTCAACGTAGATTTCCATGCGCCGGAAAATTAAGAGATTTGAGTGTTTTTATTTATTCATTTTATGTCCTTCAGACGCTCCATCGTATCCTCTCGGATTTCTCTGTAAAGCCTTGAAAAAAAAACTCGTTCTTCTTATCAAGGTTTAATTTCTTTATTAAGAGTGACATTTTTTGTGAATAAAATAAGCTAAATAATAATGTGTATCGACTTTTATCTGGGGGGAGTCGTCAGTTTTTAATCAACTAGAAACGGGAATCTGTCTGTTTTTTTTTTTTAATTTCAGTAACAGCACTGATTTCAGAGCGCGACATTTTCGTATATTTGAGAAATATAAGCGAAAGAATAAATCCAACATTTAAATATATCTTCTCTAACTAATCTTGAGACAAAATACGTTTAATACTCGAGAACGAGAGAAAGAGAAAGACGGTCCAGTTTCCGTCTCTCCCTGTTTGAAGAAAATCTTGAAAGTCGGAAATATAAACTTGGAAATTAAAATATTAATTTAAGTTAAACTTTTCTTATATCGTATATTTATTTTTTCTCTTTTTCTTATTAAACTTCCCCTTGATACGAAAACGCTTAATTTATTAAAATGTAGACAGAATACACATTTCGCCGTTGGAGAGAGCCCCCCCCCCTTCTTCCTCGGAATAATTTCCGTCTTACCTTCGCGCAATATTTAAAGGACTTTCTTCCGCCGCGTGTCGATACAATTTAATGTTGTCATGTTTCAACCTGGCTGTCGTGGAAATGACAATAGCGGACTCGTTCGCGTATTGTGCGCGCGTCGAGGACCGCGGAAAATAAATTGCATCCGCGCGGCGCTTGTTCGTTAAATCGCTGCCGTTAAGAAGGTACACTATCGATTGCGTAAAAATGTGCCAAGTAGGAATAACCGTAGGGATAAAAGGTGGCGATGGTGGTGTGCCAGGTGGTGGCTCTCTCACTGAGGTAACGCCGGCCGCGCGTATAATAAGCCAATATAAATGCAAATGTCCGTGGGAGTAGGTATATATTTTGTATTTAGTGACTTAAGTGAAATAACACGGCGAAATTATGTGAAGTTATATTATTAAAGTAAAATTGCGGCGCAAATAAAGGCCTTCGCGCGCGCGCGCGCGTGTGTGTATATGAGACACGGTCGAATTATATGTGTACACGTGTTACACACGTAACGCAACGTGCATACAAATTGTATTAAGCCCTAACACACCGGTTCGCCATTTCGCAAACTGGATCTTTACGTGATCTTCGTGGCGCGAAATATTCCATTAACGATCTTACATCGAATGTGGAAAAATCCTTTATCGGGGACGTGTCTCTCGTGCATCTTTCTCTCGTTTCATTCTGTTCAGTTGATAAAAAAAAAAAAAAAGAAAAAAAATGCTACATTTGAACACGCGACGCTAATATAAGCACATTTTTAATATTTATTTAAATTTTAAACATTATTTTACGCGCCAGTGAATTTTTTTATAATAAAAATACACTTATTTGTTATTTTTCGCGTTTCTGTGTTGACTCTTAGAAGCTTTATTTCGAATTTCCTGCGACGCGAAATTTGTTTCTCCCCCGCGCAAAGATTATTTTTGCATTTTTTTTTCAAAAATATGTATGTTTACATTTATATTTCATGATTCATGTGCATTATTATTTCTGCATTTTGCATATATATATTACGATGTTTATATATTACAATGTTTATTCTGAATATATTTGAATTCGTTGGAATACGTATCACGTGTAAATGAAGAAAACGTGTGGAACATTATGCCACACGCTTCGAAAGAGAGTTGGCTTTGTTGTTCGATCCGCATCGCGGTATCGGATGATTTTAATTAACCGATCGAGCGTCGGCGCGCTCGACGAAGATAGTCGATAAATCGAGATCTCGCGATCGCGTGTCCCGTTTTTAACGCGGGAGATCTTCGCTGTCACGTGATGAGAATTAAACGAAATCGGCGGCGGGGTCACCCGATCGATCACCCAAGCCAAACATTGATAGAGGAAGCGGGGAGTTGTCGATAAGCATCGATCAGCCAAGGAAATTGATTCGAGTCAATGCGGGCCAGGATTCGTAAGCCACGAGCCGATATCAATATACGTTTCGAAAACGACTCTACTCGTCGAGGAGTCAATTTCGTTTATCCGCGCCGAGTCTTCGTGTTATGTACACAATCGATACGCTAGGCGCATTCCGTGACGATTGCATGTTTGTCTGATCGGAGATTTTTGAATATATCGCGTGATATTCTCCCTTGATAAAAATATTGATAAATAGCGATATAGGATTTAGAGAATCGCCGACTGATATATACAAAATCAAAGAAAAAGAGAAACACGTGGGTAACGGTAATAATTATTTTTCCCAATCAGTCAAATAATTTGGCGTATAAGTAATTTTTCAAATTCATTTGAATAAATATTTTGCACACGTTTCTCCGCGCGTCGCGACTCTCAAAAGCTTCTCATTTGCATTTTCGGTTTGTTACCTTCGGCTCTATTTTGTTTCATTATTCTTTCTTCTTTGGAGCGATAAAATAAAGGATTTTAAATTGTAAATTTCGCTCGCGGATGGTACTTGAGGTAGTTTCGCGCAAAGAATAGAAAGAAACTTCCGGGTGGTTCTGCAATATCTTGTACACTTTTAAGAGAGACGAAGATCGATCTTTATCTGCCGCGAGTCGCGTGCCGGTTAAAGGCGGTGACGAGATGCCGGGGAATAAGAAATTATATCGTAAGGGTTGTGGCGCGTGCCAAACTCACCCCCTCTCTCCTCGGTCGTTGTGCCGTGATTACAATATATGTGTGTATGTGTATAGGACCACGTATGCATATGTATTTTACGTACGGGTGTGCGCGCGCTTACGAGGCGCCCCGTAAGGGTGAAAACACAATCGTAGACCGGCCATCCATATGCATCGCGGTAAAGAACAACGATGTCGAAATTAAGGTAACGTATGCCGAAGCGGAAGAAAGTAACGTTCGCCTTGCAAATGAGCTCGGAAACAAGCTTCTTGGATTTCGCCTTCTATTTCCCTCTCCTCCCTTACCCAATAACCATTGCTGAAAATGATGGATAGAAATTATATTATCTCGGAAGGTTATATCCAATTTCGGGATCAAAGAGCCTAAATGGCTTTATCAACTCCGAGAGACTCCGATGCACAGCCGAGCGATTAGAACGTCCTTCTCGCGCGAGAACACGAAGTACTGCATCATATATATGTATATATTTTATATATTTTATATGTGTGTAAATATATATATATATATATATATATATATATATATATATATATTTACACGAGACGCGCACGTCGTTTTTATTTTTAAAAGTAAGTACGTCGTGAAAGAACGGATGAGAGAGCCAGACACTGATGCGTGAAGCTACTTACGGTTCTCGTTCGCCTTTTTACGACGTGCTTACTTCGGTTTCTCATTACAAAGCCATAATGTAATTTTTTATTCTTATTTTCGCACTAAATCATAAGTATTTATATACATAAATTTATTATCTGACACACTTGGAAGAAGAGAATAACGCGAAAATAAAACGATCAATACGGGGGAACAAAGATAGAACCGTAATTAATTAAAAGATAAAAAAAAAAATAAGAAAATTCGCTTCAAACCTGCGACGTTTCTGCGCTCACTTGTATTTGACAGGTTTGAGTTGCTCAAGAAATGCATCTGAAAGTAAAAGAAATTAACACGCTCGATAGATTCTAAACTGGATGCGGTAAAGAAGTTATTGGAGTTGACTTGTATAGACTCGCGAGATTCAATCACGTAAATCTACTTGCTGCACCGCGAACACGCATACATAAACGAACTTTGGGATATATATATATATATGTGTGTGTGTGTGTGTGTGTATCGCGTTTCTGCGGCGAACGGATTCATAAAGTGTATCCTGTTGGAATTAATATAGATTGACTGCCAAAAGCGCAGAAAATAGCGCGAACGTTCCAAATGTACACAAGCGTGTGCTTTCCTCCGCGTCCCATGATTTTCTAACGATGTTATTTATGTAGTTTCCGAGTTTCGCCACGTAGAAGTTTTATGATTATTTTACGGAATTTTGTAATTGAATGCGAATTCCTTTGGGAGTTAAAAAAAAAAAAAAAACATTGCGTGACTGCGTGAAGTTTCCCTCGAGAAAAACAAATTTAAATGCTACTTCTTTTCTCTCTCTCTCTCTCTCTCTCTCTCTTTCTCTCTCTCTGTTTAGAATGACACTCGCTATTGATAGAATAAAAATTTTTCTGAGCTATCGAGTGACACAAGGCCGATTGTTATCGGGAGGATACTTTCTCCGCTTACATGCGCCGTGTGTATTTTCCTCTCTTTTTTTTTATTACCGTCATAAAACGAGATGCACCGCGCTTGTTGCAACGTGCGTAGAAATCAGTCAACGGTCCTCCTTCTACCGACGGCAGTTACGCGCATATCGCGGAATTACTCTCGGGAGAACTCACCGCCACACGTAGATCTCCCGACGACAGGTCCGTTTCCGGCTCTTTTCGGAATATATGTATATATATATATATAGAGAGAGAGAGAGAGAAAGCAAATCGGAATGTGTGCCAAACGGGAATGCCATCCCCGACCCGATTAACGTATCGGAAAACTCATCCGCACGATCTCACGTACTCTCGATGATAGAGTCTTTAAGCCTTTCGCTACGACGATTTTCCGCGAGTGTTATTGGGTCTCGTCCTCACCCCGTTTCCGCTTCTCCGCTATTCATGAAATATATATAGTGTCGCATTTCTCGTTACCGTGCATGTCGAAATTTTATTACGCACGAATTTCTTTTACTTGCGCATTTTTTTTTTTTATCAACAAGACAAAATCTGTTGCTGCATTCGCGATTGCATCCCGACCAAAACAATATAAATGAGAAAATAATATTTAAACATCGAAAATATCTTTTTATTTCAAAGCGAAAAGCGGTTACACATGTGAATATTGATGTTATAAATAATCATTTATTTATGTCGCGCATCAGCGTTGAAGCTCTTTATTTAGAATCTTGGGGAAAAAAATACCTCCAAAAAAAACCTTTTTATATAACATGATTTTTTTATTGCATCTTTTACTGATATTTTCGCTTTCCATTATTTTTATATTTAGATTTATCGATTTTTTAAAAGCGCGGCGAATCGTTCTTTCCATTTGAGAAATTGCTTTTTACACGGAGATTCCAATTTGCAATCCGTAAGTAGAAATGCAATTAGAAATTGATATCGAAATATGTAGCGCGCCGCTCGTGACAAGTCGGAAATTTTCGAGAACGCTCGGATCGGCCATTGTGTTGTTTTTCAAATTTGACACACTTCGCGTCGAGTAGCGCGCGACCTTTCCGTGTTCGGGGCTTGTTTTCGCTCGTCTCTCGAGTGAATTCTGTGCATCAGCGTGTGTCAGAAATGGCGAATTTAACAACGAGCGATCATTTCGAAGCGTCAGTCGAATAATCGTTTGACGGAACAATCGATGTGTTTCTCGATGTCTGGATCGGTGTTAGTCGCGTCGCGTCTCGCCGCCGAGTAACTTCGTCTTCGACGCGCGCGAATGTCGCGCGCGCATTTCGCGTCGTTCACTCGAATCGACAAGTCCCCCGCGATTGTTATTCGCGACATTTAGATCATCACGGGAGAGAAGCATCCGACGAGATCGTCGAGGGACCCGTCTCGATGGATTTGGCAAGGCAAGTGACGAGTCGAATGCGGTGAATATATAGAGATACACACGTATAGATTCGCCATTGACAATATTCTTTAGAAGTTACTTTACAAATTGATTCTCGATATTGCGTTTTTCACTTCTCTTCGTTATTTATATTATAACGTTTCTCGGAATTGGTTTCTCACAAGGCTACGATGATTATTAGACGTAATGTAAAAGATAATTTCTCAAGTAGTGACACAATCAAATACGTTATTTTTTTGATTGACGTAATTTTTTTGGCCTGTACCTCGGATGCTTCCGAGAATCGCGCGACGCCACGTAATTTCCGTAATTGCTTCGCGTACAATGTAAAATGCGTGAAGCTTGACGACAAACCAAATTAAGTACAAATTGTTGAAAACAAACGCGCGTTTGTCCTTCAAGAATCGTCAAGCTTTCTTCGTTTGATAACCGAAGATTAGAGTAAAATTTAATAAAAAAAAAAAAAAAAAAGAGCGATCAGTTTCATCTTACAATTTTGCTGAGGAAAAAAATTGGCACAATTTTTTTCTCAAGATAGAAAACCATAATTTTTTCCGCAGACTTTTTATTCTTCTATAAGTAAGAATCGACGTTATACGGGATGCATAAAGGCTTTCGTAAAAAGGCTTTATCCCTCCTCCCCCCGCCCTCTTTCTTCTTATCTTTCTTCTCCACTCCCCCGATACACGCTGTAACGCGGTCGCATACATAAGTGAAAAAAACATAACGCGAAATATCCGCTGGAATGATCGCTCTTTGGAACTGTGTTCCGGGGAAAGGGTTGGAAAACGTGCGGCGGGGCCCCGTGTGGCTGTGGGTTGCATAGCGAGGAGAAAGGGTCGTGAAACGACGTGGAGTGTCGGCGGCCGACGTGGTAGACTTGCTGCTGCAGCGACTCGGCGAGTGGAAAGAGAGAGGAAATCGGAAGCGAGAAGAGATGAAGAGAGAAAGAACATCCCCCTCCCCCCCCCCGTTGCCGCGCCGCCACAAAGTAGGCGCGGCGCTTTATCGCCGACTAAAGGCTGAGAGACGCTCTCCCTTGTACTCTTTTACACGTGCTCTTCTCGGATATCTTTTCCTCTGCTTTCTAAACCCCATCCTCACCTCTCTCTGTCCTTTCGCCGCTTATCGTAACAAGTTCTTCTGTCGACGGAGACGACGCATCGTTCGCTGTATCGTGTCGTGGATTTTATATCGAGTGATCCGTACCCCCTACGTGGTAAACGTAGTGTCGTTTTAGTTTTTGTGTTTTAAATTTGATTTTTTTCATCTAGATTAATTAAGTAAATTAATTATAACGCTCGTCGAGCAAATTTGCTAAATTTTGGGAAAAGACTAATAAGAACCGATGTGATTGTTGGTGCGCGGGAACTTCACGGGAACTTCGTTAAGAATTGAAAAATGCAAACGTTTCGATCCCACGACTTTGCATAAGATCGAAATTATCGCGCAAATAAAAAAACCAAGCAAGTGAAGATTTATACGTAGATTGACGGGCTTGAATAAAGTGTGACACAGTAACATCTCGTCAGATAACGCTACGACGTTTTTTTTTCTTTGTTACATTTGTAACAGCAGAAAAAACTTGTGCACACAATATTTTGCTGTGTAATTTAAAAAATAAAGTTTCTTTTATAAATTTTCTACAAAGTTACGAAGAAAAAAAAACATTTCTTCGCCGAGTTCGTGTCGCAATTAAAAATTAATGCAAAATTGATCTGAAAAATTTAACGAGAGACGATACGGTCTTGAGTATAATTGATCGGGAATTTTTTTGACTGCAAATTACATAAAATTTGGATGACGGTGAAATAGCGAAAACGGTGTCTCGCGACGTCGCGTCTAAAGGATCGATTTCAAATATGAAGAGAAATTCGCGAACGCGAAGAGCACGCTGCTGCTTATTAAATTTGTAATATTCTTCACATTATCGGCTAAAATGGATATAACATAATGACGCGCACGGGCGGATAAAGCGCATACAAGGCTGGCTCATTCACATACGTGACGAGTTAATAGAAGCATTGTTACATGATGCGAGTTTGCTTACGAAGTCCGGCGTGCGTTATATGACTCAGACGAATGATTGATCGATGCACGAGAGAGATCATATTTCTGCGAACGCTTTAATAAGAAATCCATACTCTCTTTACGAAATTCTATTTGCCCCTCACACACATCACTTTGAAATAAAATCTAATCTCTCTTTATCTAAAAATTACATTGTTATCGTTTTCCAATATTCAACGTGGCGCACGCCCCCGTTACATTACGCCGTATCATTTAATACAATTGTAATGCGCTTTTGAATTGCGGTTTTTGTAAATTTAAAAAAGAATTAAATTTGAATTGTAAAAAAATAGAACGTTTTTTTTGTTTTTTTTTTATTTTTAAATTATAAAATACGTTAGATTTTTTATTCTCATTAATCCTCATTAACTCGTATTGTGCGGATTGAGCAACGTCATATCAATCTATTTTTTTTTTCCTGTTACAGGTGAGGTGATTGGCCAGCGGTTCCTGGGCAATGAAAGCCACGTGGAGCACTTCAAGCTCCTGGAACGTGCAGCGACCTCTATTCTGATTGGTGCCAGGTAATTGTTACGTGATTCTTTGTCGCGTCGTCATCCCCTCGCGCGACCAAAGGGGGCTTACATAAATGAGATAGTCATCAGACTAGACTCACCGCTCATTGGTGCCACGAGCCTCAAGTGGCTGACGGGCTACGAGTCATTCATTCGATTACGCATCAGCCGGGTGACGCAGCATCACGCGTATTAGCGGCAAACAGAGACGCGATTTACGCGCAACGGCGTTCGATATTCATTTGTATTCGTTAAGAGCGAGGACAATGTGCGTATCGAATTCTAGATTCTCTTCTGGTAAAACTTGTTTTTAGTAAAAATTTTAATTTTTTAATACCCCTAAGCTCCTTTTTTGATATTATATAAATCTGCGTGTGTGAAAGAAGCTTTAAGATAAAATCTCAAAAGATAGCTCGGAATTAATGAAGATTTTATTTTTCATCATCTTAGTTTGTGCGTTTAGTTTTTTAAAAACAAAAAAATTTGTATTATTACAATTGAATCCGCGTTTTGTTTACGTGAAGATATTATTGATTCCTCGACGTTTCTCTGAGGAAAACTCTGGTTCAAATTGGTCAAAGAACTCGCGCGAGGGAAAGGTGTGTTTGAGACATCTTGTTATATCCAGAAGCGATTCAATCGATAGACGCACAAAGGAGAACAGACTCTATTCAAAAATTTATCTGCGCTGTAGAAAGAAACTTTCGAGAATTCTAACTGATTATAAAAAAAAAAAAAAAAAAAATACATATCCTTTGTGTTGTATAATTTAAAATAATTTTAATTCTAACTGAAATATTTATTTCTTTTAACGTCACGCTTTTGCGATGTTTCGCGCGAAACGAGAGATTGTTAAAAATTTTGTTTTATCAAAGTTTTTTTTTTTTTTTTTTTTTTTTTAGAATAGAATCAGAAATTCACAGATGAAAAGCGACGCGCGNAAAAAAAATACATATCCTTTGTGTTGTATAATTTAAAATAATTTTAATTCTAACTGAAATATTTATTTCTTTTAACGTCACGCTTTTGCGATGTTCCGCGCGAAACGAGAGATTGTTAAAATTGTTTTTTTATTTTTTTTTTTTTTTTTTTTTTTTTTTTTTTTGCTAAGAATCAGAAATTCACAGATGAAAAGCGACGCGCGCGCGAGGTTGTGCTCTCGATATATCGCTGGTTTTGACTTTTCGACACAATTGAATCGCGTCGCGGCGTTTCATCATTTCTGTGTTGTGCGTAACTTCTCTTTGCTTTCTGACATTATATCAATCTGCTCCAGTTACGCCGCCAAAGCCGCGGGCTGGAGATGAAAAATGTATCTCTTTGCGGAATCTGATATAAATACATTGGCTAATGGAAACCTGATATGGATCGAAAAATAATTTAATTTTTTTTTTGTCTCCGAGTTATGCTTTTCCACCACCGGACAAAGTCAGCACAATGCTGGTCGATCGTAAAATCAATTACGTTATACTTCGAGATACATAGCTATCGGATCTTTTACTCCGATTTTGTCCTTTCAGATTTTTTTTTTTTTTTTTTTGATTTATTCTTCGCACTCTCTCGTGTCTCTTTTACACACAGTTGCGCGTGCGCGTGAAAGATCGCAAGAATCAGCAACTTGAAAATTATCTAGAATCAGCGTTTGTTTAAAAAAAAAAAAAAAAAGACATCTTTGAGATTTATCTTTTAAGTGCATTTCCTTCTTCTCGCGTTCTCAACTCACCTGTCTTGTAATTATCAATGTTTGCTCGCGCTTCAATCCGAATCGTCGGTGTTACGAAGCGCAGAGATTACGGAGGAGACACGATTTATGGGTCGGGATTTAACGCTCTCGTTTCGTTTTGCAGGAACGCCATTTACAACATAAGTCTGCACGATCTAACGGAGATCGCCGACCAGGTGAGTACAGCGCCTCGCCGTTACCATTTCCAATATCTAGAATCCCGACAAAGAATGATTTAAATTGGAGGAGCGACAGGAAGATTTAAATAGCTTCGCGCGTCGTTTCTTCTCTCTCTCTCTCGTTCTTTTTTCCCTTCGAGTTGCCATATTTCAAAAATCGTCGCAGCCATCCGTAACGCTAAAAGAGCTGCTTAACGATTTACTGAAGCGCGCCTCTTTGGATATTTATTTTTAAAACGATTACCCGAACGCGCGTGATTTCTAAGAAATGATGTGACGACACGCGGATTTCTAAGTAACGCTCTTTCATCCTTTGGGTGAAGGAGAATTTGTCGCAATAATAAATTTGTCTTTCGTGAAAGATCCCACGATTCGTTTAAATATTTATACTCTCAATCAACTTACACAAAAGTCAAACATACGGATAGAGGTCATCTCTCTCGACTAGAAAAAATTCTCAAGTTTTTAAAACGCGTTCATAAAAAATACAGTCCATGTATTATTCTCAAAGCATGGGGGTTCTTTTATGTGTCCTTTCTTCTTTTACGGCCTTCGCTCCAATTAGATTGAGAGAAGACCTCTTCTCCGTGTGTATAAAAATCGAGCGAGCGGTTCTTCTCGCGCCGAGATAGCGGGGGCAGAAGTCACAAAAGCGATATTGATCTCGTCTGCGAGCGACGCAATTCGCGAAACTCAGCGAGGAGAGAACTAACACTCGGACGCGAACCCGCAGAAAGTAGAAAGAGGTTAGCGCGAACAGAGGAGAATCTTTGGCTCTCTCTCTCTCTTCCTCTCTCTCTTTCTCTCTCTCTTCTCGAGGCGGCATAACACACACATACACAGCGAGTGAAGGGATCGATCGGAGACAAACTCCAACCCTCTGTGTCTTTTCCTACCCCGTCGGCCAATAACATCTTCGTCGAATAAAATCGTAAAAGTCACCGCTGCCGCGACCGTATCGCGATTCCGCGATCGATTCCGATTTGAAGGATTTAGTCGGTAATAGAAGGCAGAGTGTGAGCGGGAAGGGAGATCCGTGTGAAACTTTTGGATATCGCGACCTGATTCGATGCAGTTCGGCTACTTTTGTGCGAAAAGAGCATTTCCGGTTGAAATCATCCTTCTTTCAAATAATCTTTCTTTCATGGAAAACAAACTGAACCCGCGCACGCTTCTCTCGATTCTCTCTCGCGAGAAAATTTATCGAACTGCAGTTTTTTTCACTCTTTGCCTGTCGCTGCAGCTTTTTGGAAACATTCGAAATAGTTTTTCATTTATTTTCAGAACAAACTAAATATAGATCATTATAAACGCGTGTTACATATATACATTCAATTTCGTCATCGAATTATTTTTGTCACCAAACCGATCCGAAATACATCGGTTATTTTTACGCAAGAAATTATCTTCTCGACAGCTGTAGGATTTAATTAGCGCTTGTATACAACTCGCTATAATTGATTAAATTATCACTTTTTTGCGATATGTAAATTATTCGCAAGTGATTTGAGCAAGCAATATTAAATTTTATTGTAAAATAAATTCTTCACGTGGTACATGTTTATGGAACGGGTTAATTGTCAATTTACGATAACGTAATATCAATGAATTCTCTCAATTGGAGTCTCGTTATATGTGTACGTTTGTGTTTAAAGAAGTCTTTGCGAAAACGGCGACCGATAATTGTGAAAACGTTACGCACACGTATCAATTGCTTGCTTCCTCATTCGCGCATATTTTTTCAACACAGAAATGCCGACGCAAGTTTTGTTTACGGCAAAAAATATGAATATAAGATAATGATATACACATCGAATATTATACGTCGGAGCAAATCAATTTACTGCAAATTGGAAAGATAACGCAAAATTCAACATTAAATTGCTACGAGAGAAATTTGCATTTCATAACAAGATCTACTCTGAATATTCACGTCAGCATTGCGTCGATCAATCCTCTACATAAATAAAAATCAATCGGAAAATGTTAAAATTATAGTTTTACGTGCAATATCGTATTAATATCAAGAATCTAAATTAATATAACGCTTCTCTCTCTCTCTCTCTCTGTATATAACATAATAACTTAATAAAATAAGTTATTTTAGAATTGTACGATCGCTAATCACAGTATAATTTTTAATTAATTTACATTTAAAAAATATTATCGTATAATTTTTAATAAAAATCGTCACCCGCGCTGAAATCGATCGTTCGCACATGCAATATGCAACGATTGACGTCTTCAATTTTAATTTGCATCTGTGTTATCGTGGCAGAGAAGCGGTATTCGGAATTAATAATAAACGACGTAGTCTGATATACATACACACGTATACATATCGCGCGCGAAATTGTTTGATACCGTGTAATACCGGCGTTATTGAAGCTATAATCATTTTTCTCACACGGTAAAACGGGGACGGCCCTTTCGTTGTATTTTTCCGCTGCATTTTACCTTAACGCATACCGCACGTATTCGCTTATATTTAAAACCTCGTTTAAAACAGTTGGTTTTATTTTTACTTAATTAACTTTTCTTTATCAGTAGCGTATGTTCGCGTTATTTGCGAGAGTTTTCCTTCGCACACGCGCCGCGCACTTGCTTTCAACTCGCGGAAATATTTTCCCCAACTTCCGAGAGAGAGAGAGAGAGTCGTGACTGAAAATAAAAAAGCCTCCTAAAACTTGTACGAAGTAAAAATAATAAAATAATACGAAATAATTTATATCATCACGCGCGAGCTTCTTCTCTACAAAATTCGTTTTCACGTTTGAAGAAAGCATTCTTTCACAATTATAATCTCTCGAAGTTTGCGCTCGAGAGAAAATAGATAGTTTTCAGAGATGCTGTGCGCGATGCAAGTCAAGATAAAGACGCGTGATGGGGCAAAGTGAAGCGCGGAGTTAAATAGCCGAGAGAGCCCGTTTGATTTCAAAAGCTTGACGGGGGCAGAGAGAAGAAGCTTGGAAGACTGCCATTTCGATAAACAACAATTTTGCGAGACGGTTGCGCCGCGCGCAACCGTCATTCGCGCAAGAAAGACGCTGTTGACATCGTAATCCCTTCTCCCCCATGAAAGTTTTCCGCAGGGCTAATTGAGTCTGCAAGCCGTGTTCTCTTCTCCCGCCCCCGCCCCGTGTGCTGGCGTCGCAAATTTTAGTCGAGAAGCCACCGCGCCAACTCGAACGGGAACGAGTGTTATTTCCGCCTACGATAAGACGAGATAATGGAGAGATTCTCGATCTCTTTAAGAAGAGAGAAACTTTCTTCGAACTTGGGAGAGAGAGGTCGCGACTTTTTCGGGACTTGGTACGTTCGGGCTGATAAATCGACCAATTAATCCGATTTCGAGTGTTTTATGAGGGTTCGATTATTTAACATTGATTACTTCCGACAAATCTCGTGTTTTTTCCTCTTTCTCTCTCTCTATTATCTCTTTCTTTCTCTCTGATTATTTAATACACGGGATATTTAAAATTTACTCAATAAAACACGCATTTAAAAATTAATTTCTAATTAGATATAATTGTGACTCCCGAAATACATATAATATATCCGTCACACTCGTGTCCAATTTTGTTCAATTTAAATTTTTGATTTGACATATATAAGTCGAATTTTAACCACGTTAGTTTTCCATGTAATTTACGAGTAACCATAAATCGCAGACACGGGGAAACAAATTGGATCACTTTATGATCGTTTAATAATTATATTGAAATATTTCCTCTCTCTCCCGGGATATTACTTCGCTATCGGAAAGGATCACGCGGTCGCAATTCGTTATTTCTGTTGCCGCGATATTTAATATACGAGTCCGGCGTAAATTTCGGCAGCGAACGGCCGATACACACACACGTAATTTAAACGTGTACGCGCAATTTCTTCCCGGCCGCGCGATATAAGTTTCGACATTACCGTGGAGAGAAGAGAGAGAGAGAGAGTATATATACTATATATACTATAAAGAAACTTGGATCATTCCGGGATAAAGGTTCGGCGCGTAAATTTATTCATGATTCATCTAACTTCGCCGTACTTTTTTTCCGCTCGTGACTGTGAAAGCCGGTACCCTAGAATGCTCTCTCTCTCTCCGGCTCTCTCGCTTCTCCGCCGGCTAACAAATTTCAAACTAAGCTAATACTTATCGGTTCCACCGATAGTGCATAATTTATGTTCGCGGTAGCTAACGCCGGCGCGGTGTGCGGGGGGGGAGGGGACTCTTCTCTCCGTTCCGCGAATCGATATATAACATCTTATTCGCATCCGTGAGAATAAGTGAGACGAGAAATATATGTCGATGATATATGCTGATTTATTTATACCCACACGGTCCTGAATATGACCGCGCGCGCACACAGTATGCGCGATGAATTTCGCGGAAAGAAAAACAAGCGTTTTCTTTATGAGGGCGGCGGCGGCTACGTTGAATACATGCGGAATTGCGCGTGGCGCTGTCTCTTATAAGAATATGAAATATATATTTAAATATATATATATCCAACGAAGAAATAAGCAATAAGAGAAAAAGCAGTGCATGTGTTAATAACAACTCGAGCCATGACGGTAATAAACGTTTTGCTACCGCAAAAAACGATAATTATTACGACAGTTTGTTTTTTGTTAAAATAAAAAAAAAAAAAAAACAAATATTTTGACTTCTCCATCGTCGTGTTGCTGCAGCGCGAGAGATTTTTCATTTGAGGCCACGTGTATTAAAAAGATTCGCGGCAAAACGACAACATTTTTTTTTTTTTGGGAAATTGCCCGCTATTTGCGCGCAACGAACTTTTTTTTTTTTTCAAAAACGACGAAACGAATATCATTGATCGTGTTCTTTTACGATCGCACTTGCGCAAAGTTGTATCTGAAACAAATATCGACAGCGTGTTTTTGCGTGTTGTAGAAATAGTTTTTGATTTTCGCGAAAAGCGTGTTCACGACGTATTTTGATCGAACCTCGGGGTCACTTTTACGGAACATATCTAATTGTAAAAGTGGGATTGGATTTCGAACAGTCTACAATCTGCGGTTTTTGTAATATAGTAAAAATATGTTTGACCTAAAAATTATTTTATCTCTCTTTTGAATGTATAATTAATCAAGCTTTCAATCAAAGCGCGGAGTCAAATAATGTCTTAATTAATTAAAAAGCTTAATAGGATCATTGTTTCATGCTGTTATGAATCTTAATATAAGAATTGCTCATTAAATGTACGCGCAATTTATATAATTACGTGATGTTCGCACACGTGTATTACCTACCTACACACACACACACGTAAATGATTATTCTCGGATATATTCGAGAAAATCTTATTTAAGAACGATCCAAGTTATTTAGGGACGATGTGTGTATATATACGTACGATACAAATTTAATTCAGACGCGCGTTTATTGCTTACATGCAAATTTGCATCACACAAATATAATGCATCACCCGAAAACAGCCCCGAAGAATCACCTGGTTTGACGAGAGACGTTCAAATGTATCGAAAATCGATCGAATCGGACTCTCTCGTGACTTGGATTATCCGGGTATGAACTCGGATAACGGGGATACATAGTCGGTCGTCCGCGCGCGGAGGACAACTTTATATAGCAAACTGCATTGTGTTTACACAATGCAACAATTTCGTGAGATTTTGTTTTTAATTATAAATATTATTATCTTCTCTCTCTCCCTCTCTGTTTTTTTTTTTTTTTTTTTTTAACATGCAAAAGATTCTCTTTATATTTATGTCACGTTTATTATTTATTCCTATCGCATATACAATTGTGACGGTGTCAATCTTCATTATTATTAGCGATTTTGATGAAAAGTCGATACTTATCCGGAGGAGAGGACGAAATAATGTTGCGATAGGTTTTTGAATACTCAAAGAAAATATGAATGAGGTAGAGACGGATTCTTCATAATCTTGTTGGGACGAATAAAATAAATTTATTAAGTAAAGAATGAGTGAAATGGATGGGAAGAAAAGATTGAAAAGAGAGGTATTGTAGATATTTCAGAGAGCACTCTATTTATTCATTCTTTACTTTTTGAATTCAATTTGACCAAATTTCCATAAAAAAATGTAGAAACAAGAACTAAACAATTTTATTCGTATTTAAAATCTAAACTTTTTTCTTCTGAAAAAAAAAAAAGATTTTATTTATTTATACATCGTGTCAGATAGAATCTTGTCTCTCTCGATATCTCGTTATTTTCAAAATCACGTTCGTTTGCGTAGGGGTTTTCCTTCGTCAAATTTATTCCATCTCCCGTGTATTGGTGTGCACGGCGCCTAATGCAGCTCGCGCCACGTTGCAAAGTCGACCAATTGCAATCTCTTCTTCTCTCTCTTTCTCTCTCTCTCTCTCTCTGTCTATCTGTCTTTTTATCTCGTTCTCTTCTTCTTCCTCTGTTTCTGTCTCTTTATATATCTCACGCCGCTTCTCTCCCGACGAAGAGAAGAGGAAGAGAGAGAGAGAGAGATAGACGCGGCGACGACGGCGGAGCGGCAGATCCGAAGTGCCGAGAGTGAGAGGCGGCTCTGACCGGTCATTCACTCGGGATGGTCGCGTAAAAACTTGCCGCTCTACCTTCTATACGCTTCTCTCGCCCGTGTGTACTTTATGCCCGCACCGTATCTACGGTGTATATCCTACGGGAGAAGAGAGAGACGTGTGTGTGTGTGTGTGTGTGTGTGTATGCGCGCGCGAACGGTTAGGTACAGCGGAAAGAAAGCGGAGAAAGACAGATGCGTGTAGAGCGCGGAGACCGGTCGGTCGGTCTCTCCTCTCTCCTCGCTCGGGTTTCCGTGTGCATTTCGACAAATCGTTCCGCTCGAGCTACAATGTCGCCAGGCCTCGGTCGATCTCGAGCGTTCTCTCTCTCTCTCTCTCTCTCTTCGTTCGCCGTGCTATCTGGACTCTCTTGATGGTCGTTGATAAAAAAAATGCGCCCGGATACCGTAAGAAGCGGTTAGAAGCGCTTGCATCCGTGCAGAATGCCCGACCGTTAGCCCATTAAAGCCCATAACTATAAAGAATACAAAGAATTTCAACAACACAAAAGAATGTTAAACAGGTGAACCGTAAAGCCACTTAGATTTTTTTTTTTTGTCTCGGATTAATCTCGGCAATCGTTAATCCTCGGAGGAAGAATCTGTCGTGAAAAATTTCGCGTTCTATTTTTATAGGGATTTTCTTTTAAACGCGAACGACCGACCGTATCGATCGCTGAAATTATTTTAATAAAATATTTGCGTCTCTCTCTTTCTTCTTTCTCCCCTCCTAAAAAAAAAAAAAACTAATCTACGACACTCTCCGCGTGGAAGAGCTCTATCTCTCTCTCTCTCTCTCTCTCTTACACATCGTAGTGACGTTTATACATAAAGCAATTTTTACGTAGCTCATAATTAAGAAGTCGGACCGGGGAGTGAAACGAGGAGGGGGGCAATTGCGCACGCGAGACGCGCTAATTGCTCCCTCCCGCGATATCGGCGTTATTCAAATTAATCAAAGTAACTATCACGTCGAGTGGCGGTGGCGCGACTATTAATTGGGCGGCTTTTTGTTCGTTAGGTAACGGCCGCAATTTGCGGAGCGTTATTCGTATTGTCGTTCATTAAATTCACCGCGCACGTACATACTCTCTACCACTACCTACTCAACCCTACTTGAAAATCGGTGCGCAAGAAGTTTGTCTTCCCGCGGCACGGGGTTTTCTTTTTCTCCCTCCTCCTTCTCCTCCTCCTCCTCCTCTTCACGCTGCTCTTTACGTATCTATAAATTCTGCGGACGGTATGGTTGCTTCATGGTAAAAAGCCTTCTTCCTCTCTTCCCCACACGCGGTCGGTAACTCACTATAAGATATTGACTTCGGAGAAATATAGCGGAGACATTTTTATCGGAGCAAAGTAGCGTTTTTCCGCAACTTCTCCTTTTTCGCGCGCGACTGTTTAAATGAAAGTCGGAAGAGGTTCTTAGGAGAGGCGCAAAAAGGTCGCGCGGACGCGGAAACATTGCGCGCAAGAATATTAGATTGGACGGTGAAAGGTCGTATATTTGTTAAATAAAAGCGACGACGAAGCTCCTCCTCCTCTCCTCGTCGCAGTGTGAAAATTTTATCGGTCGAAATAGTCAACAATTGTTCGAATCGCACAGAGCGCACCCTCAGCAAGAAGCTTTCCGGCGAGAAGCGACTCATTTAGCGAAAAAGTTTTCCTAGGTTTGAAAAAAAAAAAAAAAAAAAAAAAAGGTGAAATCGGTCATTTTTTCTCGAAGAAAACTTAAGAGACGCGACGAATCGCACGCTCTGGCGGGGGAGAGAAGTTACAATTTGCATTGAGTGCCGTTCGGTTTCCGCGCCGAGTGGAGGAGAAAAGAGGGAGAGGATTTTAACGAAATTAAAATGATCCGTTCCACCTGTGGCGTTTTCACCGCGAAGAAAGAGAGAGAGAGAGAGATGGAGAGAACGCTAATGGCTGTTTCATAAAATCTAAAAAGTTACAAGTTTCACGACGGGTGAGTTACCGTCACGTCGGTAACAAACTGCGAGTCGGAACATTTCTCGTCGTTCCATAAAATCGTTTAAGTTTTTAAAAGTAAAAGGTACATCTTTCTTTCTCTTTCTCTCGCACGCGCGGACACAGTTCCGGGACATTTTTATTAGCACAACGACTAAATTAGTTTTGTAATCCGTAAGATCGTAAGTTTACGTGCTTTTGCGCGCTTGAAAGATTTAGCGGCTCGATTTTCCGCGCTCGACAGGACAAATTACTCCGACAAAACTCCGTATCTTGCTTTCGTACTGTTATTATTATTTATTCGAGTCATTCGTGTCGCAAACGTATTTGTTAAAAAAAACGTGACTGATACGATATCACAGGCGTCGTACGTCCGTATGTCAGAGCCGAAGGGAAGCGTCCATCGCGAGCGTGCGTACTTTAGAATTTGTGAACACGCACGCGCGGAACACACACAGCCATTGTTTCGCGAGCGGATAATGCACAACGGCAAAATATATTAAATGCCCAGCGCTGTAGCTAGCGCGTGTCTCGATTCGAAACCTATCATTTTGCACGTATCCCCCGACCGCGCTTTTCCTCGTTTTCTTCGTGAAAACCGTAAATACCGCCCAACAATACGGCCGATAGCTATGATTGAACTGAATTTCAGAGATTTTGTATAAAAATCCCGCGGGAGATATTTCACTCAATCTGACAGAGCGCGCGCGCGCGCGCGCGACTTCTTCGGGCGCGCGCGCATCTTCGGACGGCGGATGACATAATGCATCGGCTCGTTTGAAAACCGTGACGTGCCCCGATTATAAACATCGAATATTTCTTTCTCTCGTTGGAGATGCATTTTATTTTATTTCATTTGTTTTTTTTTTTTTTTTTTTGGTTCTACTTCCCAGTGAAATATATATTTTTCATAATCGCATATATAGATGCCTTTGTGCTTTAATCCGTAAGATTTTAACATATTTAAATAATTTTTGTATTTTATAGCAGAGAATTCCATTTTTTTCTGCATGCATAAGTAAAAGTCTCATAGTTTCAAATTTAATGTAACTTTACAACGGCTAGATGTGTGCGCATATTACATTTTTTGTGTTATTTTAAAGAAAATGTACTTATTCAACAAGTATATTTTAACGTTGAAAATGGAGAGCAATAGTAAAAATAACACAGTATTAAAATTAGATTTATTACATTACTTTCTGCATAATTTTTACTAAATTGTCTTTTTTATCGGGAAATTGTCTCTTCTCCTTTTTTTCTCTTTCTCTCTCTTTCTCTCTCCCGATGGACGGGGCGGATAAGGGGATAGGAGAAGGAGAGGGATGAGAAAACCGCGCGCGGATGGAAAAATGCGTCGTGCGGCGTTGAAATGCGTATAACTCACTTTTATACCCGGCTTTAATTCCTCCCGACGGGAATACGTAACGCCGCTTCTTTCCTTTTCACCGGAGGGACTGCAGAAAAATGTAGTCGGGAATGATATTCTTCGCGCGCGAGCTGATTTTCAAAGAATATTTCGTCGCGAAATGACACGTGTGATTTCGCGTCTCTTCCTCTTCCGGCGGCGCGGCGAAATGTGTTTCAACGTGCGCGAAAGACATCGTCGCGCGCATGTTGTCTCGTTCTCTTTTATCGAGAACTGGCCGAAATTTCCGGAGATGATAATTTTAATCTCTCACACACGCTACCGTATAAAGTTTATAGACGAAGAAACGGATGTATTTTATATATCTAATATTGAGTGAGGATTCGATAAGGGATAATAAAACACACATTCACGGCAAAAGCGCACACATAAAAGCCGCCGCCAATCGATCGATTTATCGTCGCTCAATGCGTCTACAATTTCCAATGTTTGAACAAGCTCTGTGCCATATTTGGCAAACCTACATACCTCTCCTTGTTTAAATAAAATATTAGAAACTATGTGGACTATACTACGCGGCAATACAAACGTGTGCCTCTCAAACTTTCAAATATTATTACCGTGTTTTTCTGTATAAAATACACAACGCATTACGTATCAGTTTTGGAAGAAAGGAATCGGTAGAGTTAGGTCGCAATTGCGCAATATATTAGATCTACCGGAAAGTTCTGTCCGTTTTTGGAATAAAACAAAATACAAAATTTTCTTACCGTCAATAAACTTTATTAAATAATATAATTGCCATTATTATATTAATGATTTATTGCTCAGCGTGAGGGCAATTTGTATATCCCATTTTTGAAAAATTAAGAAAAATTTGTATTTTGTTTTATTCCAAAAACGGACAGAACTTTCCGGTAGACCTAATATCGTCACTCCCTACGTATAATTACATAAGTGTCACATATGGGATTTTCAGTTTATTGCATAATGACACTTAGAAAGTCATGTTCTTTATGGTCTCACCAAGTATTAAAAAAAAATATTCATAAGTATGGTAAAAATTTAAAACCGAAAGATCCCTTAACTAGGGGAACTATATGAAGCTTCAAACTTTTTTTAAACTGCTCTCCTCTAAAATTTGCGTTTTGGAGTTACGGGATTATACGTAGGGAGTGACGATATATTACGTGTATACATTATATATATATATATATATATATATATA